>NC_138779.1:1748881-1951381 GCF_965119305.1 Pelophylax lessonae
ATGTCTCCTCCTATCAGATGTGTCCTCCTATCAGATGTATCCTCCTATCAGATGTCTCCTCCTATCAGATGTGTCCTCCTATCAGATGTGTCCTCCTATCAGATATCTCCTCCTATCAGATGTGTCCTCCTATCAGATGTATCCTCCTATCAGATGTGTCCTCCTATCAGATGTCTCCACCTATCAGATATCTCCTCCTATCAGATATCTCCTCCTATCAGATGTGTCCTCCTATCAGATGTCTCCTCCTATCAGATGTCTCCTCCTATCAGATGTGTCCTCCTATCAGATGTCTCCTCCTATCAGATGTCTCCACCTATCAGATATCTCCTCCTATCAGATATCTCCTCCTATCAGATGTGTCCTCCTATCAGATGTATCCTCCTATCAGATGTATCCTCCTATCAGATGTCTCCTCCTATCAGATGTGTCCTCCTATCAGATGTGTCCTCCTATCAGATATCTCCTCCTATCAGATGTGTCCTCCTATCAGATGTATCCTCCTATCAGATGTGTCCTCCTATCAGATGTCTCCACCTATCAGATATCTCCTCCTATCAGATATCTCCTCCTATCAGATGTATCCTCCTATCAGATGTATCCTCCTATCAGATGTGTCCTCCTATCAGATGTATCCTCCTATCAGATGTCTCCTCCTATCAGATGTGTCCTCCTATCAGATGTGTCCTCCTATCAGATGTCTCCTCCTATCAGATGTCTCCACCTATCAGATATCTCCTCCTATCAGATATCTCCTCCTATCAGATGTGTCCTCCTATCAGATGTCTCCTCCTATCAGATGTCTCCTCCTATCAGATGTGTCCTCCTATCAGATGTCTCCTCCTATCAGATGTCTCCACCTATCAGATATCTCCTCCTATCAGATATCTCCTCCTATCAGATTTGTCCTCCTATCAGATGTCTCCTCCTATTAGATGTCTCCTCCTATCAGATGTCTCCTCCTATCAGATGTATCCTCCTATCAGATGTGTCCTCCTATCAGATGTCTCCACCTATCAGATATCTCCTCCTATCAGATATCTCCTCCTATCAGATGTGTCCTCCTATCAGATGTCTCCTCCTATCAGATGTGTCCTCCTATCAGATGTCTCCTCCTATCAGATGTCTCCACCTATCAGATATCTCCTCCTATCAGATATCTCCTCCTATCAGATGTGTCCTCCTATCAGATGTCTCCTCCTATTAGATGTCTCCTCCTATCAGATGTCTCCTCCTATCAGATGTGTCCTCCTATCAGATGTGTCCTCCTATCAGATGTCTCCTCCTTTCAGCTGCATCCTCCTATCAGATGTTTCCTCCTGTTAGCTGTCTCCTATCAGGAAACCTGATGCCTTCTCTGTAGTTCCAACTCCTGTGAACTCAGAGGGAGGCGGTGGGAGTAGTGCAGAGAGCGGGAGGTGAAAAAGGAGGGGACTTCCAATGGCAGGACTGATCAATTCAAGGGAGCTTAGAGCTTCCACACATGGCTGGATAAGGAGGAGAGATCCAATCATTCATCTGTGTATGAGGCAGCAGTGTAATCCAGGGTGAGGGGGGCAGAGATCCGGAGCATTGTGTGTATAAGGCAGCAGTGTAATCTAGGGGGAGGGGGGCAGAGAGCCGGAGCATTGTGTGTATAAGGCAGCAGTGTGATCCAGGGGGAGGGGGGCCGAGAGCTAGAGCATTGTGTGTATAAGGCAGCAGTGTAAT
Source organism: Pelophylax lessonae (assembly GCF_965119305.1). Classification (NCBI taxonomy): domain Eukaryota; kingdom Metazoa; phylum Chordata; class Amphibia; order Anura; family Ranidae; genus Pelophylax; species Pelophylax lessonae. The sequence continues at coordinate 1,750,592 of NC_138779.1, forward strand.
CCAGGGGGAGGGGGGCAGAGATCCGGAGCATTGTGTGTATAAGGCAGCAGTGTAATCTAGGGGGAGGGGGGCAGAGAGCTGGAGCATTGTGTGTATAAGGCAGCAGTGTGATCCAGGGGGAGGGGGGCCGAGAGCTGGAGCATTGTGTGTATAAGGCAGCAGTGTGATCCAGGGGGAGGGGGGCAGAGAGCCGGAGCATTGCGTGTATAAGGCAGCAGTGTAATCCAGGGGGAGGGGGGCAGAGAGCCGGAGCATTGTGTGTATAAGGCAGCAGTGTAATCTAGGGGGAGGGGGGCAGAGAGCCGGAGCATTGTGTGTATAAGGCAGCAGTGTGATCCAGGGGGAGGGGGGCCGAGAGCTGGAGCATTGTGTGTATAAGGCAGCAGTGTAATCCAGGGGGGGGAAGAGAGCCGGAGCATTGTGTGTATAAGGCAGCAGTGTAATCCAGGGGGAGGGGGGCAGAGAGCCGGAGCATTGTGTGTATAAGGCAGCAGTGTGATCCAGGGGGAGGGGGCAGAGAGCCGGAGCATTGTGTGTATAAGGCAGCAGTGTGATCCAGTGGGAGGGGGCAGAGATCCGGAGCATTGTGTGTATAAGGCAGCAGTGTGATCCAGGGGGAGGGGGCAGAGAGCCGGAGCATTGTGTGTATAAGGCAGCAGCGTAATCCAGGGGGAGGGGCGGCAGAGAGCCGGAGCATTGTGTGTATAAGGCAGCAGCGTAATCCAGGGGGAGGAGGGGCATAGAGCTGGAGCATTGTGTGTATAAGGCAGCAGTGTGATCCAGGGGGAGGGGGCAGAGAGCCGGAGCATTGTGTGTATAAGGCAGCAGCGTAATCCAGGGGGAGGGGCGGCAGAGAGCCGGAGCATTGTGTGTATAAGGCAGCAGCGTAATCCAGGGGGAGGAGGGGCATAGAGCTGGAGCATTGTGTGTATAAGGCAGCAGTGTAATCCAGGGGGAGGGGCGGCAGAGAGCCGGAGCATTGTGTGTATAAGGCAGCAGCGTAATCCAGGGGGAGGGGGGGCAGAGAGCTGGAGCATTGTGTGTATAAGGCAGCAGTGTAATCCAGGGGGAGGGGGGCAGAGAGACGGAGCATTGTGTGTATAAGGCAGCAGTGTGATCCAGGGGGAGGGGTGGCAGAGAGCTGGAGCATTGTGTGTATAAGGCAGCAGTGTAATCCAGGGGGAGGGGGGCAGAGAGCCAGAGCATTGTGTGTATAAGGCAGCAGTGTGATCCAGGGGGAGGGGGGGCAGAGAGCCGGAGCATTGTGTGTATAAGGCAGCAGTGTAATCCAGGGGGAGGGGTGGCAGAGAGCCGGAGCATTGTGTGTATAAGGCAGCAGTGTGATCCCGGGGGAGGGGCGGCAGAGAGCTGGAGCATTGTGTGTATAAGGCAGCAGTGTAATCCAGGGGGAGGGGCGGCAGAGAGCCGGAGCATTGTGTGTATAAGGCAGCAGCGTAATCCAAGGGGAGGGGGGGCAGAGAGCTGGAGCATTGTGTGTATAAGGCAGCAGTGTGATCCAAGGGGAGGGGGGCAGAGAGCCGGAGCATTGTGTGTATAAGGCAGCAGTGTGATGCAGGGGGAGGGGGGCAGAGAGCCGGAGCATTGTGTGTATAAGGCAGCAGTGTGATCTGGGGGAGGGGGGCAGAGAGCCAGAGCATTGTGTGTATAAGGCAGCAGTGTGATCCAGGGGGAGGGGGGCAGAGAGACGGAGCATTGTGTGTATAAGGAAGCAGTGTGATCCAGGGGGAGGGTGGCAGAGAGCCGGAGCATTGTGTGTATAAGGCAGCAGTGTGATCCAGGGGGAGGGGGGGCAGAGAGCCGGCGCATTGTGTGTATAAGGAAGCAGTGTAATCCAGGGGGAGGGTGGCAGAGAGCCGGAGCATTGTGTGTATAAGGCAGCAGTGTGATCCGGAGGAGGGGGGCAGAGAGCTGGAGCATTGTGTGTATAAGGCAGCAGTGTGATCCAGGGGTAGGGGGGGCATGAGAGCCAGAGCATTGTGTGTATAAGGCAGCAGTGTGATCCGGAGGAGGGGGGGGGAGAGCCGGAGCATTGTGTGTATAAGGCAGCAGTGTGATCCAAGGGGAGGGGGGCAGAGAGCCGGAGCATTGTGTGTATAAGGTAGCAGTGTGATGCAGGGGGAGGGGGGCAGAGAGCCGGAGCATTGTGTGTATAAGGCAGCAGTGTGATCCAGGGGGAGGGGGCAGAGAGCCGGAGCATTGTGTGTATAAGGCAGCAGTGTGATCCAGGAGGAGGGGGGCAGAGAGACGTAGCATTGTGTGTATAAGGCAGCAGTGTAATCGGGGGGAGGGGGGCAGAGAGCTGGAGCATTGTGTGTATAAGGCAGCAGTGTGATCCAGGAGGAGGGGGGCAGAGAGCCGGAGCATTGTGTGTATAAGGCAGCAGTGTGATCCAGGGGGAGGGGGCAGAGAGCCGGAGCATTGTGTGTATAAGGCAGCAGTGTGATCCAGGAGGAGGGGGGCCGAGAGCCGGAGCATTGTGTGTATAAGGCAGCAGTGTGATCGGGGGAAGGGGGGCAGAGAGCTGGAGCATTGTGTGTATAAGGCAGCAGTGTGATCCAGGAGGAGGGGGGCAGAGAGCCGGAGCATTGTGTGTATAAGGCAGCAGTGTGATCGGGGGGAGGGGGGGCAGAGAGCCGGAGCATTGTGTGTATAAGGCAGCAGTGTGATCCAGGGGGAGGGGGGGCAGAGAGCCGGAGCATTGTGTGTATAAGGCAGCAGTGTGATCCGGGGGAGGGGGGTAGAGACGGAGCATTATGTGTATAAGGCAGCAGTGTGATCCAGGGGGAGGGGGCAGAGAGCCGGAGCATTGTGTGTATAAGGCAGCGGGGTGTTGCAGGGGGAGGGGGCAGAGAGGTGGAGCATTGTGTCTATAAGGCAGCAGTGTGATCCAGGGGGAGGGGGGCAGAGAGCCTGGGCATTGTGTGTATAAGGCAGCAGTGTGATCCAGGGGGAGGAGGGGGCAGAGAGTCGGAGCATTGTGTGTATAAGGCAGCAGTGTGATCCAGGGGGAGGGGGGCAGAGAGGCGGAGCATTGTGTGTATAAGGCAGCAGTGTGATCCAGGGGGAGGGGCGGCAGAGAGCTGGAGCATTGTGTGTATAAGGCAGCAGTGTGATCCCGGGGGAGGGGCGGCAGAGAGCTGGAGCATTGCGTGTATAAGGCAACAGTGTGATCCAGGGGGAGGGCGGCAGAGAGCCGGAGCATTGTGTGTATAAGGCAGCAGTATGATCCAGGGGGAGGGGGGCAGAGAGCCGGAGCATTGTGTGTATAAGGCAGCGGTGTGATCCAGGGGGAGGGGGCAGAGAGTCGGAGCATTGTGTGTATGAGGTATGTACAATTCATGTTGGTTGTCGGTGGAATTATAAATTATGAGAAAGGTTGGTGACCGTTGACCTAGGTCACCTATTTGTCCCTCTGGATATCTAGACTTACCTCTGTCTCCTCATTCCTGAATATCAGCTCTGTTTGAACTCTTACATTTTGTTAGTTAAAAATGCAAAAAATCTATAAAACTCTAGAAGCCGTATTAATGCAAGTTTATTGGCAGACTGAGATCCGGAGTACGGCGGGTTCAAGGTCCAAATGCTTGCACATAGCATCTGAGGAGCATTCGTGTCTCCGAGCCGTGTCATCAGTCAATATTGACTCTTCAATCTATATTTGTTGTCTCTCTATAGGAAAGATAACAGGCGGGTGTGGGCACCGACTTCTAAGTCTTAGCAACAAGAATCTTCATTCCTTTTATATGATCCCGGTGCCGGTCACTGTCACTCCTCCCCGGAGCCCCCAGGATCCATAGGGAGGCCTTGATGGACTTTTTGATTAGAAAGTTTAAAGACCTTGCACCCCTCCCCAGTCAGTAAACACACTTACCCCCCCTCCCCCTCCCCCCCGCGCTTTATACCCCACGGAGCCTATGAAGGGTAATCCCTGGAAATGATGAGTATTCCAGAAGAATTCTCTCCTCGATGCTGGGGCATCTTCTCATGAGATACGGGGCACTTAGCATTCCCATGGAACTTATCACTGGGGGAAGGGAAGTTCATTTTCTGAACCTTTTCTCCTCCACCGGCTTTGTATTATAAATTGCAGCGTTCTGGTATTGGGGTGTGTGTGGCCGTGTATAAATAAGAGGACCATTCATGGAAAACGAGACTCTGACACCGTCCAAAATTTTACAAATATCTTTAAACAAATTGCCTACAAAAGAAGAAGCTTCGTACTTCCATCTCTGGTGGGATTGGACCTTCACTTCCATCTGTAGAAGAACCTTCAGCAATGAGTTCACTGCCAGATGTGTTGGTTGCCCGGTTCACTCTCTGCACTTTGAGGTTCCTATGAAGGTCTGGTACAGTGGCGGCTGGTGAAGTTTTAAGATGGGGGGGCGCAAGACCCCGCCCTCCCATTTCTCAGAAGCCCCACCCCTTATAGACACATTTTGTCCCCTGTATTTTGCTTGCGTGAACAAATTCTCCCAATATATCACATATTAAGGGGTCCATCAGTACTAGTATATCCCATAATAGGGAGCAGGGGCCCGATTATGGGATATACTGTGAGAGACACCCTATTATGGGATACACTGACTGAGAGTGGCACAACCCCCCCAGCACAAACCCCATAGTACAGGCCCCCTTGCACAAACCCCACAGTACAGACTCCCTAGCACAAACCCCACAGTACAGCCCCCCTAGCACAACCCCCCCAGCACAAACCCCATAGTACAGGCCCCCTAGCACAAACCCCACGGTACAGACCCCCTAGCACAAACCCCACAGTACAGACCCCCTAGCACAAACCCCACATTACAGGCCCCCTAGCACAAACCCCACAGTACAGACCCCCTAGCACAAACCCCACAGTACAGGCCCCCTAGCACAAACCCCACAGTACAGGCCCCCTAGCACAAACCCCACAGTACAGAACCCCTAGCACAAACCCCATAGTACAGGCCCCCTAGCACAAACCCCACAGTACAGGCCCCCTAGCACAAACCCCACAGTACAGGCCCCCTAGCACTAATCCCACAGTACAGGCCCCCTAGCACAAACCCCACAGTACAGGCCCCCTAGCACAAACCTCACAGTACAGACCCCCTAGCACAAACCCCACAGTACAGGCCCCCTAGCACAAACCCCACAGTACAGACCCCCTAGCACAAACCCCACAGTACAGACCCCCTAGCACAAACCCCACAGTACAGACCTCCTAGCACAAACCCCACAGTACAGAGCCCCTAGCACAAACCCCACAGTACAGACCTCCTAGCACAAACCCCACAGTACAGACCTCCTAGCACAAACCCCACAGTACAGACCCCCTAGCACAAACCCCACAGTACAGACCCCCTAGCACAAACCCCACAGTACAGGCCCCCTAGCACAAACCCCACAGTACAGGCCCCCTAGCACTAATCCCACAGTACAGACCCCCTAGCACAAACCCCACAGTACAGACCCCCTAGCACAAACCCCACAGTACAGGCCCCCTAGCACAAACCCCACAGTACAGACCCCCTAGCACAAACCCCACAGTACAGGCCCCCTAGCACAAACCCCACAGTACAGGCCCCCTAGCACTAATCCCACAGTACAGACCCCCTAGCACAAACCCCACAGTACAGGCCCCCTAGCACAAACCCCACAGTACAGACCCCCTAGCACTAATCCCACAGTACAGACCCCCTAGCACTAATCCCACAGTACAGACCCCCTAGCACTAATCCCACAGTACAGACCCCCTAGCACTAATCCCACAGTACAGACCCCCTAGCACTAATCCCACAGTACATGCCCCCTTTCAATGTAGTGACCAGCGTACATGCCCCCTTTCAATGCAGTGACCAGCGTACATGACCCTTTCATCCATCCATCCATGATGATATATATAATGATATCTGCACACTCTAGTCTGGGCCCGGCCTGGGTAACTTGATAAATCTTGCACCGTGACCTGCCTGTACCTAGCTGTTCTGGCCTGTACTAATGACACTGGCAGGGAAGGGGTTAACACTGTGGGTGATCAAGGGGTTAAATGTGAGACTAGGGGAGTGATTCTAACTGTGGGGGGCATGGCTTGTGAAATGACTATAGAGACCTGTGTTCCTATATAGAAGGAGGAGCTCTATGATCATTCCAGGGAGAAGAACGGTCAGCTGTGATTACAACATCCGACCGTTCTTCTCTCTCAGCGGGGAACGATCGCGGGTGTCAGGCGGCAATCGGAGCCGAGTCGCTGCTGACGAGCGGGGGCCGGAGTTCACCCCCTAGCTGCAGGTGCGCGCATGACACACCCAGGAGGGCCAGCCTGCCACAGTATATAGGCGGTGGGCGGTCCAGAACCGGATAAAGCGCAGTGGCTATACTATAAATAAGATAAATACAAATAAATATATTTACATAATTAATCCAAAAAATAAATAAAATACGACACTTCCGAATAGTAAATAAGCCTGTCAATGAGAAATTTGTGATAAAAAAAAAGTCCAAAAGCAGATGTAGGAAGGTTTCCAGGCCTGTGGCCGGATGTGGGTCTGCCATCAGTACCGGTAATCTCTCCAGCCCATGTGAGCTGTGACCCTGGGTGTGACAACTGAAGCAGCGACAACTCCGGCATCTTTGTTTGTGGTTTTTATTGGTTTTGTAGGGGGTGGGAGAAGGGAATGAGTGACTCCTTGAGGCTTTAACTATACACAATTGGGACTTTATCCCTGAAAAATGCCCGTTGGCGCTTCCTTGACGCCAGCCGGCGCCAACCAACACTCACTAAGGCTGAGAATAACTTGATGAACACCAAAGCGCTGAATCCTCGACTGTTAGTCCAGAAGATCCAGGACTGAGAACTGTAGAACTCCTGACTCTGTTTAGCTGGGTAAGTCCCTGAATTCTGTCCTCCGCTTTGGCCAGCTTGAGGTGGTATGAAGTAGAACTCTGTAGAACTGTGCTGATCACTGACACACACTCTGTACTATTCAGGGCCCAAATGTAGGTACCCCCTTCGACTTGAACTCTTCAGGGTCCACTGACTATGTACCCCCTCTGTCACTTCAGGGTCCTCAACCTAGGCACCCCCTTTCACCACTAGCTGATGACCGGATCCCAGAACCTCTTCCGGAGTGGTCCCCTCTGACTCTAGGACGACCCCCAGGGGCAATCCTCAGTACTCAGGACCTGTGTAGGCTTTCCTGGGACTGGACCCCTCTCTCTCTCTCCGTAGGCTCTCGGCACACCGGATCCCCTCAGCTCACTCAGCACTCTCTGGATTCTTGGGCGGCACCCCGAGACATCCACCTTCCTCAGACAGGAGGAGAGACAGCCGCACTCTCCTTCCTGGGACTCTGCTCCCGCCATAAGACAAACTTATACCCAGAATCCTTTGCAGCCTTATCTACCTTCTGGGGTAGTTACAAGCTGGGATGTGTCCCCTGATTGGGTTTCCTCCACTGCCCTATGAGAAGCCTCTCACAGGAACCAGTGGGGAGACTCCCCCTTCAGCAGGCACATCTGCAAACCATGACACCCCACCTAACCAATCACAGCCCTGCTGTTAGGCAGAAAAGGCTCACTATACATTTACCTATCACCTACCTGTAGGGGGCTACACATAAAATATTCCCAATGTGTGAAGTGGAAGAGGAAGGAGTGACGTTGATCCCAGATAAATTGTTGAACAATGTATCATGCGGGGAGTGGAAGTCAGAGTCACCGAATCGCAAAGAAATGGCCTTTCCATTAAGGGGGGTAAAACCTTCCAGGGGTTAAGTGGGTAATGACGTCGTAGTTTTGGTGTGGCCATGTTGGAAGATTCTAGTTGTTGGAGAGAGCGGAGGAGGGGTAGGTAGTCGGAGGTTTATAGGATGTGTACACAGGTTACCTCCCATATGGTGTCTCCGAGGTTTATTGATCCCGGTGATCAGTAATTGTATAGAATGGATACACCTCCCCCACCCTGTGTAATGCTGAAGTAATAGTATGTTACCAACTGCCCCCCCCCCCCCACTGCTATTATTACAACCAGTGGCAGCTCATCTAATGGGGGCACAGGGGTGCCCCCCCCCATCCATGCATCCGGCCCCCTAATCTACATGCAGGGCACCGGACGCATGGATTCCAATGGGTTTTTTTTTTTGAAGCACGTGATTGGAGCCAGAGGCTCTAATAGGCTTCAAAAAAAGGGTGGGCTCAGGGTGCAGAGCACTGCATCCTGTGCCCACCCACTTGTGTGACAATAGCGAATGAACATTTGCTATTGTTACGCAGATCCTCCTCCTGGCCAATCAGGAAGCAGGTCCTGAGACCCATTTCCTGATTGGCCGAAAGGAGAAGCCATGCCATTGGCCAAGGAGGAGGAAGAGGAAGGAGACGCAGGAGACCCCTGCCGCTGCCTGCCTTCCACATGTCCAGGGTGAGTGAGCCAGCGACCGGAGTGGGGGAGGTATGGTGTGTGGGGGCTGGTGTGGTCCAGGGGAGGGAGGTATATTGTGCGGGGGCTGGTGTGGTCCGGGGGGGGGGGGAGGTATATTGTGCAGGGGCTGGTGTGGTTTGGGGGGGGGGGTATGGTGTGGTTTGGGGGGGGAGGTATATTGTGCGGGGGCTGGTGTGGTTTGGGGGGGAGATATGTTGTGCAGGGGCTGGTGTGGTTTGGGGGGGGGGGAGGTATATTGTGTGGGGGCAGGTGTGGTCCAGGGGGGGGAGGTATATTGTGCGGGGGCTGGTGTGGTCCAGGGGGGGGAGGTATATTGTGCGGGGGCTGGTGTGGTTTGGGGGGGGGTATGGTGTGGTCCATCTGCCACCCCCCCAGGCCCATGTAGCACCAGCCGCCACTGGTTACAACCACCTTACCACTGACCCCCATCCACTGCCGCCATAAAACACCCGCTACTTCCAGGTATGATGGACTTCTCTGGGAAGATAAGGAACGCCTTAGGGCTCTTTCACACGGTCCGCCTCCGTAGGCGGATCCGTGCTGCTCAGCAAGAATCGATCCGCCGATCCCCGCTGAACCGGCGGATGACAGCTCCGTCTCCACTTGCAGTGCAGAGAGGGAGGTGTCTCAGCCCCCACTGCCCTCTATGGGGGATCGGATGAGAGCGGACCGCCTGTCCGCTCTCATCTGATCTGATCCCTGGACGGATGGAAAAATAGGGTTTCCATCCATCCGGATTTCACGGACCGGATCGGATGCGGAGAGCAGCGGGTGTCAGTGGAGATGTCACAGCTGACATCCGCTGCCCCATAGAGCTGCATGGAGGATCCGATCAGATCCGCCTAAAAAACTGACAGGAACCGGATCTGATTGGATCGCCCGTGTGAAAGAGCCCTAAATCATAAAATAGAAATGTGTGTTACATACAACAATAAAAGACATCAGGAAATAAATGTATCAAAAATAGCGGTTGTTGTATTTGTTACAAAAGTGGAATCTTTGTTTATGTACAGCAGAATATATAATAAAAGGCTAAATAGTCCAACATGAAGATATATGGAACGCTCCTCATGGGTCAACGCGTTTCTCAGGCAGGCTTCCTCAGGACTCACTGCTATATGAAATACAAAACAAACATAATATTATACAACGATAATTGTGTAACAATTTATAATACATCGCTCAGCCCCCCCTTCACACCGGGGCGACTTCTCATGCCATTTGGCAGTTCAAAATCCCATAACAAGTCGTACCGTATTTGCGCCTGTAGAACCGTTCCAATCAATGCAACTCCGACTTGCACCAATTTCCGGCACGATTATTGGCAGTTTTATGTGCGACAATTGTGAATGAAGCTGCAGATGAAATCGCACTGACCAGCGGCTTTGAAGTTACACTGAAGTAGTGCGATTTTAAAGCCGCATTCAGTGTGAACCGGGGATAAAATCAATGACGTGTGGGTCGCACCTTGGCGTTTGTATATGGCGGATCCATGGGAGGCCCCTCCAGGTGGGCCCCCAGAGCAGTAAAAGGGGGCCAATTGCCGGTTGTCCAGTGTCGGGACAAGGTCACCTAGATCCAAGGACGTACATGTCAAATTGCACCCCCCCCCCCAAGATGTATGATTTCAGCAAAATCCCCCCCCCCCCAAAAAAAAATAATCAAGCATTAATCTGCATGCTCCCCCCTATACATTGATTCCCCCTTCCACTCAATACAAATCCACCCCCTGCTGAAATCCCTCCTCCTGGCACAAATCTTTGCCCCCCCCCTTCCTCATCCCCCCTCAGCTCAAATTCTTTCTCTCCCCATATGTCCCCAGCACAAACCCCCCCCCCCCCCCCGAAAATTACCCTTCAAGCACAAATCCCCTTCCCCCACTCCAAATACCCCCTCATAGCACAAATACCCCCCAAAAAAATTCCTACTAGCACAATGCCCCCCCACAATAAAATATTTTCTATCCTAGCACAAACCCCTCCCCCCCCCCACCATTTTACTCTTTCTAGCACTAACCCCCTTCCTAGCACAAATCCTCTTCACCCATCCCCCCTCCCAACACAAATCTCCCCAGATCACCACTCCTAGCACACCTTGCCAAATTTCCCCCTCCTAGAACAATTCTTACCCCATGCTGTCCCCCTCCCATCACAAATCCCCTTCCCCCAATCTGCTCGTGGTGCCCCCACCCCGCCTCACGTGATACCACAGTGCCAGGGCAGGCAGGAGATATTCCATGAGCCACATATCATAGCAAACCCACTATGAGGGAGACTGGGGCAGCCTCAGCCTGAGCTCCAACCAGGCCACTCCCCCAACGTGTTTCGCTCCGCCACCCGGAGCTTTATCATGGGGGTGTTCCTATGATTAGGCTCCGGGGCATAGGCGAGATATTCCATGGGCTGCACATCATAGCCAACCCACTATGAGGGAATATGTGGCAGCCTCAGCCCAGGCTCTGACCAGGCCACTCCCCAACACATTTCTGTATAGGTGGGGGGGGGGGTTCAGTTTATTATGTGTAGTTGGCGAGAGGGGGGGCGGTCAGTATAATCTGTATAGGTGGGTGGCTGTATATTCTGTATAGGTGGGGGGGGGGGTCAGAATTATGTGTATAGGTGGGGGGGGGCGGTCAGTATAATCTGTATAGGTGGGGGTGCAGTATAATCTGTATAGGTGGGGGGGCAGCATAATGTGTATAGGTGGGGTGCAGTATAATCTGTATAGGTGGGGGTGCAGTATAATCTGTATAGGTGGGGGGGCAGTATAATCTGTATAGGTGGGGGGGGGGTGCAGTATAATCTGTATAGGTGAGGGGGGCAGTATATTCTGTATAGGTGGGGGGGGCAGTATAATCTGTATAGGTGGGGAGGGGGTGCAGTATAATCTGTATAGGTGGGGGGGCAGTATATTCTGTATAGGTGGGGGGGGCAGTATAATCTGTATAGGTGGGGGGGGCAGTATATTCTGTATAGGTGGGGGGGGGGGGCAGTATAATCTGTATAGGTGGGGGGGGGGCAGTATAATCTGTATAGGTGGGGTGCAGTATAATCTGTATAGGTGGGGGGTCAGAATTATGTGTATAGGTGGGGTCAGTATAATCTGTATAGGTGGGGGTGCAGTATAATCTGTATAGGTGGGGGGCAGTATATTTTGTATAGGTGGGGGTGCAGTATAATCTGTATAGGTGGGGGGGGCAGTATAATCTGTATAGGTGGGGGGGGCAGTATATTTTGTATAGGTGGGGGTGCAGTATAATCTGTATAGGTGGGGGGGGGGGCAGTATAATCTGTATAGGTGGGGGGGCAGTATAATCTGTATAGGTGGGGGGGTCAGTATAATCTGTATAGGTGGGGGGCAGTATATTTTGTATAGGTGGGGGTGCAGTATAATCTGTATAGGTGGGGGGTGCAGTATAATCTGTATAGGTGGGGGGTGCAGTATAATCTGTATAGGTGGGGGTGCAGTATAATCTGTATAGGTGGGGGTGCAGTATAATCTGTATAGGTGGGGGGGCAGTATAATCTGTATAGGTGGGGGTGCAGTATAATCTGTATAGGTGGGGGTGCAGTATAATCTGTATAGGTGGGGGGGTGCAGTATAATCTGTATAGGTGAGGGGGTGCAGTATATTTTGTATAGGTGGGGGTGCAGTATAATCTGTATAGGTGGGGGGGTGCAGTATAATCTGTATAGGTGGGGGGGCAGTATATTCTGTATAGGTGGGGGGGCAGTATAATCTGTATAGGTGGGGAGGGGGTGCATTATAATCTGTATAGGTGGGGGGGCAGTATATTCTGTATAGGTGGGGGGGGCAGTATAATCTGTATAGGTGGGGGGGCAGTATAATCTGTATAGGTGGGGGGGTGCAGTATAATCTGTATAGGTGGGGGGGGGCAGTATATTCTGTATAGGTGGGGGGGCAGTATAATCTGTATAGGTGGGGGGGCAGTATAATCTGTATAGGTGGGGTGCAGTATAATCTGTATAGGTGGGGGGGGGGGGTGCAGTATAATCTGTATAGGTGGGGGGTCAGAATTATGTGTATAGGTGGGGTCAGTATAATCTGTATAGGTGGGGGTGCAGTATAATCTGTATAGGTGGGGGGGGCAGTATATTTTGTATAGGTGGGGGTGCAGTATAATCTGTATAGGTGGGGGGTGCAGTATAATCTGTATAGGTGGGGGTGCAGTATAATCTGTATAGGTGGGGGGGGGGCAGTATAATCTGTATAGGTGGGGGGGGCAGTATATTTTGTATAGGTGGGGGTGCAGTATAATCTGTATAGGTGGGGGGGGCAGTATAATCTGTATAGGTGGGGGGGTCAGTATAATCTGTATAGGTGGGGGGGGCACTATATTTTGTATAGGTGGGGGTGCAGTATAATCTGTATAGGTGGGGGGTGCAGTATAATCTGTATAGGTGGGGGGGGGCAGTATAATCTGTATAGGTGGGGGGGCAGTATATTTTGTATAGGTGGGGGTGCAGTATAATCTGTATAGGTGGGGGGTGCAGTATAATCTGTATAGGTGGGGGGGGGCAGTATAATCTGTATAGGTGGGGGGGGGCAGTATATTCTGTATAGGTGGAGGGCAGTATATTCTGTATAGGTGGGAGGGTCAGAATTATGTGTATAGGTGGGGTCAGTATAATCTGTATAGGTGGGGGGCAGTATATTTTGTATAGGTGGGGGTGCAGTATAATCTGTATAGGTGGGGGGCAGTATAATCTGTATAGGTGGGGGGCAGTATATTCTGTATAGGTGGGGGCAGTATATTCTATATAGGTGGGGGGGCAGTATAATCTGTATAGGTGGGGGGTGCAGTATAATCTGTATAGGTGGGGGGCAGTATATTCTATATAGGTGGGGGGGGGCAGTATAATCTGTATAGGTGGGGGGCAGTATAATCTGTATAGGTGGGGGGCAGTATATTCTATATAGGTGGGGGGGGGCAGTATAATCTGTATAGGTGGGGGGGTGCAGTATAATCTGTATAGGTGGAGGTGCAGTATATTCTGTATAGGTGGGGGCAGTATAATCTGTATAGGTGGGGGGTGCAGTATAATCTGTATAGGTGGGGGGCAGTGTAATCTGTATAGGTGGGGGGCAGTATATTCTATGTAGGTGGGGGGGGGGCAGTATAATCTGTATAGATGGGGGGGTGCAGTATAATCTGTATAGGTGGGGGGGGCAGTATATTTTGTATAGGTGGGGGGGCAGTATAATCTGTATAGGTGGGGGGCAGTATAATCTGTATAGGTGGGGGGTGCAGTATAATCTGTATAGGTGGGGGGGGGCAGTATAATCTGTATAGGTGGGGGGGCAGTATAATCTGTATAGGTGGGGGGGGCAGTATAATCTGTATAGGTGGGGGCAGTATAATCTGTATAGGTGGGGGGCAGTATATTTTGTATAGGTGGGGGGCAGTATAATCTGCATAGGTGGGGGGCAGTATAATCTGTGTAGGTGGGGGGGCAGTATAATCTGTATAGGTGGGGGGGCAGTATAATCTGTATAGGTGGGGGCAGTATAATCTGTATAGGTGGGGGGGTGCAGTATAATCTGTATAGATGGGGGGGGTGCAGTATAATCTGTATAGGTGGGGGGGGGCAGTATATTTTGTATAGGTGGGGGGGCAGTATAATCTGTATAGGTGGGGGGCAGTATAATCTGTATAGGTGGGGGGCAGTATAATCTGTATAGGTGGGGGGTGCAGTATAATCTGTATAGGTGGGGGGGGCAGTATAATCTGTATAGGTGGGGGGGGCAGTATAATCTGCATAGGTGGGGGGGCAGTATAATCTGTATAGGTGGGGGGGCAGTATAATCTGTATAGGTGGGGGCAGTATAATCTGTATAGGTGGGGGGGGGTGCAGTATATTCTGTATAGGTGGGGGGTGCAGTATATTCTGTATAGGTGGGGAGGGCAGTATAATCTGTATAGGTGGGGGCAGTATAATCTGTATAGGTGGGGGGGCAGTATAATCTGTATAGGTGGGGGGTGCAGTATATTCTGTATAGGTGTGTGTGTGTGTGTGGGGGGGGGGTATTTATTTTTGTGGCCAGTCCAGAGCTGCTCTGGGTCCCAGTTAATATCTGGGGGCCCTCTATACGCCCCCCCCCCCCAATGCTGCACTGACATGACTCTGTAACTGATAGCTCTGATTGGACGGACACTGGAATTCCTCGGAATGTGAAATCCAATCCCGGCGATCCCTATTACACAATCCTGGTAATAGAATCCCAGAGAACCTGAAATACTACAGAACTCATCATCCTTCTCCCGGTCACCACACCGATTTATTCCACATTGGTGACTCAGAGAGCATTGCAGCCCCCGGACTTCCATAGCAGCCGGGCAGTTAGCATCTTCAAGCAATAGCAGCTCCCTGGGGGCTCTCATGAGAAGCTCTCTTTGGTCCCATTTAGTTACAGTGCGCACATTGGAGCCTCTGATCTCTGCAATAAAAAATAGAAAAGAAAATAACCGTCTTCCAGAATTCTAAATTTGAATGGAATAAATTTGATTTAGAAAAGAATTCAATTTGAATTTGGATGGAATTTGATTTGATTCGAATTCGAATAAATGAAACTAAATCCAAAAATGAATGAATTGAATTTATCTAAATGAATTTCTGTAAATACCGAATCAATCAAAAGAAAATAAATGTTTTCGTTCTGCACACGTCTAGCCGCTCGGATCGCTTTTATGAGAAAGAATCGCTGGCTGTAAAAAACAATAACGGGGTTCTGACTGCCAGCTTCCCCCATATCCCCGGCTGCAGGCGCAGCGTATTGTTTTATATTCCAGCCAGCGAGTGGATACACAAAATCATGAATCCCCATCCAATCCTCTTCCATCTTCCATACATTGTATCCTAACATCCCCCCCATAGACCCCTCCCACCTACCTCCCCACCCCTCTTCTGTCACCCCAGAGGGGCCCCCCCACCCTTCTCCTGCCATCCTAGAGGGGGTCACCCCCAGCCCCCCCCCACCTTCCCTTGCTCCAAATTTCATTGCCCCCCCTTTTTTTCCCATACACGCCCCACTTTTATATCTTGTGAGCGCTCGATCTTTCCTTTCACCATCTCCCTTCCCGGTACAATCTTTCTTTGACGTCTTTCATTGTCCGGTGATACTGGAGACCTTATTTATCATCGTTCCCATCTCTTCGTTTCTCCGGGAACGGATCACTATGCTGGGGATTATCTCCGGACTTAGCGGGTGACGGGGGAGGATGGGTGGATGATCCGATCCCACCGATAATATCATTCAATTTATGTACCCGAAGAAGAACCCTTAATCCCCGCAGAGATCCTGGGCCTTCCTCTACGTACAAATCTCCTCTTATCTCTTCTATCGGAACCTCTTCACCTCTAAAATTGCGAGGAAAATCATTCAGAATAATTTTTTACAATTAGAATTTTCCTCCTCCACATCTGAGGTCTTCATATCGATCGTTCTGTCCTCCCAGGGAAATCCATTGTCAGCTGATTGCTGTTCTCCCATCGATTGTTTGCTGTACATTGCCTTCCTATTGACACATTCTTCTGTATTGTGTTCCATCCATCCACCTTTCTTCATAAGTCCTACAGACACACAATCCCACCCACCTGTACCTTCTCCACACCCTCCCGCACTCCTGAACCTCCTCCACACCCTCCCACCCTCCTGAACCTCCTCCACACCCTCCCGCCCTCCTGAACCTCCTCCACACTCTCCCACCCTCCTGAACCTCCTCCACACCCTCCCGCCCTCCTGAACCTCCTCCACACCCTCCCACCCTCCTGAACCTCCTCCACACCCTCCCACCCTCCTGAACCTCCTCCACACCCTCCCGCCCTCCTGAACCTCCTCCACACCCTCCCACCCTCCTGAACCTCCTCCACACCCTCCCACCCTCCTGAACCTCCTCCACACTCTCCCACCCTCCTGAACCTCCTCCACACCCTCCCGCCCTCCTGAACCTCCTCCACACCCTCCCACCCTCCTGAACCTCCTCCACACCCTCCCACCCTCCTGAACCTCCTCCACACCCTCCCGCCCTCCTGAACCTCCTCCACACCCTCCCACCCTCCTGAACCTCCTCCACACCCTCCCACCCTCCTGAACCTCCTCCACACTCTCCCACCCTCCTGAACCTCCTCCACACCCTCCCACCCTCCTGAACCTCCTCCACACCCTCCCACCCTCCTGAACCTCCTCCACACCCTCCCACCCTCCTGAACCTCCTCCACACCCTCCCGCCCTCCTGAACCTCCTCCACACCCTCCCACCCTCCTGAACCTCCTCCACACCCTCCCGCCCTCCTGAACCTCCTCCACACCCTCCCACCCTCCTGAACCTCCTCCACACCCTCCCACCCTCCTGAACCTCCTCCACACCCTCCCGCCCTCCTGAACCTCCTCCACACCCTCCCACCCTCCTGAACCTCCTCCACACCCTCCCACCCTCCTGAACCTCCTCCACACCCTCCCGCCCTCCTGAACCTCCTCCACACCCTCCTGCCCTCCTGAACCTCCTCAACACCCTCCCGCCCTCCGGAACCTCCTCCACGCCCTCCTGAACCTTCTCCAAACCCTCCCGCCCTCTTGAACCTCCTCCACACCCTCCTGAACCTCCTCCACACCCTCCCGCCCTCCTGAACCTTCTCCACACCCTCCCACCCTCCTGAACCTCCCATACACTCTCCCGCTCTCCTGAACCTCCTTCACACCCTCCCACCCTCCTGACCCTTCTCCCCACCCCCCCGCCCTCCTGAACCTTCTCCACACCCTACCACCATCCTGAACCTCCTCCACACCCTCCCGCCCTCCTGAACCTTCTCCACACCATCCCACCTTCCTGACCCTTCTCCCCACCCCCAGGGCCGCTGATAGGGCAGTACAACCAGCCCTGTTGTACCGGGCCCGGGCTCCATCAGCTCTACAAGGGGCCCGGGCAGCATCACAGTTAATGTCTGCATGTTCAAAAAAAAATCGTTTTTTCTAAACCTTTTCCTAATTTGTAATTTCTTGGGGTGTAATTACATTTTCCTGGGCCCTATAATGACAGCAGAAGGGCCCAGGAGGTGAGTGCAGTGGCGGGACTTTTTTTCCATTTTCGGGTCGCATGTATACATGGGATTTAGTTCCATGGTGATTTGCTGCCATATAGTCCTGGCTGCTGCTGTCCACTGCCTTGCCTGGCGGAGGGATACAATAATTCTCTGCTCAGCCCCGCCTCCCCTTACTCAAGTGCAGAGTGTGATCATGTACGGAGGCAGATTGCTCAGCAGCTGACAGGGAACAGCAGGAGGACAGCGTGGCTGGATAGGACACAGTGAGTGAAGAACAGATAGAGTCCTCACTGTGTCCTATGATCTCAGCATAAAAATCACACAGGCTGCTGGTGCCCTGTCACATTGTCACATGAATTCTGGGGATGCTGACTTTAAGCTATGACTGTAGTGAGTGTTACTGCATAACAAAGTCAGCATCCCCAGCATCCATGTGACACTGTGACAGGGCACCTGTAGCCTGTGTGATTTTCATGCTGGTGATCATAGGACACAGTGAGATGCTACTTTAAACTTGTGTTTGGGGGACAGTAAACATGTGCAGTCAAACCACTCCCCTTTAACCTCTTCCCGCCCATTGATGTATCAGTGTTCTGTCAGAATAGCGCTACCTATCAGATTCTGCTAGCAGAAGTGGCATTCGGAAAGAACAACTTACTGCGCATGCACCATGTGTTCCAACATGGCGACTATGCGTTCCAATAGGTTTCCTAATGTGACAGAACACGGAGCAGAGGCGGACATCTTCTTACACCCACACAAGTCTTGAATTTTACATTTATTTTAGCAGTAAACTCACCTTATATACTGAAATAGACTATTTCACCGCAACCGAGTGGAACAGTCTATTACACTATAGAATCAGTTTGTCGCTGAGCAGTGCGGGGTGTACCAAGGTGGCCGTCACCACATTGGCCGCAGGTTTCTCGCTATATTTACTAGAATACAATAATAATACAAATGTAATACTGTGATTTATTCTATAAGGTCAGTTTACTGATAAAATAAATGTAAAATTGAAGACTTGCGTGGGTGTAAGAAGATGTCCGCTGCTGCTTCGTGTTCTGTCACATTAGGAAAGCTATTGGTACGCATAGCAGCCATGTTGGAATGCATGACGCATGCGCAGTAAGTTGTTCTCGTCTGTATATTACTTCCGGTAGCAGAATCTGATAGGTAGCGCTATTCTGACAGAACACCGGCACGTCCCTGGATTGGAAGGGTGATATCTTGGTCATCCCTGCAGCATGATAGCCCCAGCAACTTTGCACAAAGTAACATAAATAATAAAATAAAATGTAAAACCTTTTTAAAGCCCCCATTCCCCCTTGCTCATGCGTAATTGCAAACATGCATGTTGGTCCCGCACATATACGTAAACGGTGACAAACCTGCATTTTGTTTTGAGGCAGGGCCAGGGATGGGGTTGAAGGGGGCCCCATCAGGTAGGCTGTACGGGGCCCCATCATTCCTAACAGCAGCCCTGCCCACCCCCCCGCCCTCCTGAACCTTCTCCACACCCTACCACCATCCTGAACCTCCTCCACACCCTCCCGCCCTCCTGAACCTTCTTCACACCCTCCCGCCCTCCTGAACCTTCTCCACACCCTCCCGCCCTCCTAAAAATTCTCCATACTCTTCATGTACAGCACTTTATACACAGTACAGCCAGCCACACATTATACAATTCCTATAGATTTAGGAGGTCACACCCCAACACTTCCCATGTCTATGCAGTCAGGCCGGCCATTCTACTACATAGAAGAAGGGAAATCTAAAGGAAATTGTATAATGTATGGCCAGCTCTACATTGGTCCAACATGTTCCAGTCTAACTATGTATAACCCGTACCTGAGGGGTTCCCCCGGAAGCTGGAAATCACTGTAGAAGACTACACCACTCCTACACCTCTAATACACCCCTACTACATCACTATTATACTGCTTCTACACTCCTACTACACCACCCCTACACTGCTACTACATCACTTTTACACCACTACTACACCCCCAATACAATCTTACTACATTACTATTACACTGCTACTACACAGCTACTACACCACTACTACACTCCTACTTCACCACTACGCCGCTACTACACTGTTACTACATCACTTTTACACCACTACTACACAGCTACTACTCCCCTAATATAATCCTACGACATTACTATTACACTGCTACCACACAGCTACTACATTCCCACTACACCACTACTACACTCCTACTCCACCACACCGCTACTACACTGCTACTACATCATTACTACACTTCCACTACACTGCTACTACACTCCTACTCAACCACACCACCTGATCATCCCCCACAGGTACCTCTTATACCACCTGCCCCTCCCTATTAGATTGTAAGCTCCCAGGAACAGGTCCTCCTACCTTTTACTATTATATTGTATTATATCTGTATTGTCTTCCTCTACATTGTAAAGTGCTGAGCAAACTGCTGACGCTCTATAAATCCCGTATAATAATAATAATAATAAAAAACCTCTTCTGTGTGGTGCGGGGGTGGGGGGGGGGGGACCAGCCAGTTACCGGGCAGAACTAAGTACAATATTCAATCCTAACACAGCAAGAAGAGGTAACGCTGCAGCTACGTCCATCGATGGTCCAGCTATGGTCCAGCAATGGTCGCCTACAAGACCAGCAATGGTTCATCAATGGTCCAGCAATGGTCTATCAATGTTCCAGCAATGGTCCCCTACAAGACCAGCAATGGTCCAGCAATGGTCTGTCAATGGTCCAGCAATGGTCTATCAATGGTCCATCAATGGTCTATCAATGGTTTATCAATAGTCTATCAATGGTCCAGCAATGGTTTATCAATGGTCTATAAATGGTCCATCAATGGTCTATCAATGGTCCATCAATGGTCTAGCAATGGTCCAGCAATGGTCTATCAATGGTCCAGCAATGGTCCCCTACAAGACCAGCAATATTCCATCAATGGTCCAGCAATGGTCTATCAATGGTCCAGCAATGGTCCCCTACAAGACCAGCAATGGTCTGTCAATGGTCCAGCAATGGTCCATCAATGGTCCATCAATGGTCCATCAATGGTCCATCAATGGTCTATCAATGGTCCATCAATGGTCTATCAATGGTCCATCAATGGTCTATCAATGGTCCAGCAATGGTTTATCAATGGTCTATAAATGGTCCATCAATGGTCTATCAATGGTCCATCAATGGTCTATCAATGGTCCAGCAATGGTCTATCAATGGTCCAGCAATGGTCCCCTACAAGACCAGCAATAGTCCATCAATGGTCCAGCAATGGTCTATCAATGGTCCAGCAATGGTCCCCTACAAGACCAGCAATAGTCCATCAATGGTCCAGCAATGGTCTATCAATGGTCCAGCAATGGTCCCCTACAAGACCAGCAATGGTCTGTCAATGGTCCAGCAATGGTCTATCAATGGTCCATCAATGGTCTATCAATGGTCCATCAATGGTCCATCAATGGTCTATCAATGGTCCATCAATGGTCTGTCAATGGTTTATCAATAGTCTATCAATGGTCCATCAATGGTCCAGCAATGGTCTATCAATGGTCTATAAATGGTCCATCAATGGTCTATCAATGGTCCATCAATGGTCTATCAATGGTCCAGCAATGGTCTATCAATGGTCCAGCAATGGTCCCCTACAAGACCAGCAATAGTCCATCAATGGTCCAGCAATGGTCTATCAATGGTCCAGCAATGGTCCCCTACAAGACCAGCAATGGTCTGTCAATGGTCCAGCAATGGTCTATCAATGGTCCATCAATGGTCTATCAATGGTCCATCAATGGTTTATCAATGGTCCATCAATGGTCCATCAATGGTCTATCAATGGTCCATCAATGGTCTGTCAATGGTTTATCAATAGTCTATCAATTGTCCATCAATGGTCCAGCAATGGTCTATCAATGGTCTATAAATGGTCCATCAATGGTCTATCAATGGCCCATCAATGGTCCAGCAATGGTCTGTCAATGGTCCAGCAATGGTCTATCAATGGTCCATCAATGGTCTATCAATGGTCCATCAATGGTCTATCAATGGTCCAGCAATGGTCCCCTACAAGACCAGCAATAGTCCATCAATGGTCCAGCAATGGTCTATCAATGGTCCATCAATGGTCTGTCAATGGTTTATCAATAGTCTATCAATGGTCCATCAATGGTCCAGCAATGGTCTATCAATGGTCTATAAATGGTCCATCAATGGTCTATCAATGGTCCATCAATGGTCTATCAATGGTCCAGCAATGGTCTATCAATGGTCCAGCAATGGTCCCCTACAAGACCAGCAATAGTCCATCAATGGTCCAGCAATGGTCTATCAATGGTCCAGCAATGGTCCCCTACAAGACCAGCAATGGTCTGTCAATGGTCCAGCAATGGTCTATCAATGGTCCATCAATGGTCTATCAATGGTCCATCAATGGTCTGTCAATGGTTTATCAATAGTCTATCAATTGTCCATCAATGGTCCAGCAATGGTCTATCAATGGTCTATAAATGGTCCAGCAATGGTCTGTCAATGGTCCATCAATGGTCCAGCAATGGTCTGTCAATGGTCCAGCAATGGTCTATCAATGGTCCATCAATGGTCTATCAATGGTCCATCAATGGTCTATCAATGGTCCAGCAATGGTCCCCTACAAGACCAGCAATAGTCCATCAATGGTCCAGCAATGGTCTATCAATGGTCCATCAATGGTCTGTCAATGGTTTATCAATAGTCCATCAATGGTCCAGCAATGGTCTATCAATGGTCTATAAATGGTCCATAAATGGTCTATCAATGGTCCATCAATGGTCTATCAATGGTCTATCAATGGTCCAGCAATGGTCTATCAATGGTCCAGCAATGGTCCCCTACAAGACCAGCAATAGTCCATCAATGGTCCAGCAATGGTCTGTCAATGGTCCAGCAATGGTCTGTCAATGGTCCATCAATGGTCCATCAATGGTCTATCAATGGTACATCAATGGTCTATCAATGGTCCATCAATAGTCTATCAATGGTCTATCAATGCTCCATCAATGGTCCATCAATGGTCTATCAATGGTCTATCAATAGTCTATCAATGGTCTATCAATGGTCCAGCAATGGTCTATCAATGGTCCAGCAATGGTCTATCAATGGTCCAGCAATGGTCCAGCAATGGTCCATCAATGGTCTATCAATGGTCTATCAATGGTCTATCAATAGTCTATCAATGGTCTATCAATGGTCTATCAATGGTCTATCAATAGTCTATCAATAGTCTATCAATGGTCTATCAATGGTCTATCAATGGTCCATCAATGGTCCATCAATGGTCCATCAATGGTCTATCGATGGTCCATCAATGGTCCAGCAATAGTCTATCAATGGTCCATCAATGGTCTATCAATGGTCTATCAATGGTTTATCAATAGTCTATCAATGGTCCATCAATGGTCTATCAATGGTCTATCAATGGTCTATCAATGGTCCATCAATGGTCGATCAATGGTCCATCAATGATCTATCAATTGTCCATCAATGGTCCATCAATGGTCCATCAATGGTCCAGCAATAGTCTATCAATGGTCCATCAATGGTCTATCAATGGTTTATCAATAGTCTATCAATGGTCCATCAATGGTCTATCAATGGTCCATCAATGGTCTATCAATGGTCTATCAATGGTCTATCAATAGTCTATCAATGGTCCATCAATGGTCCATCAATGGTCCATCAATGATCTATCAATTGTCTATCAATGGTCCATCAATGGTCTATCAATAGTCTATCAATAGTCTATCAATGGTCTATCAATGGTCTATCAATGGTCTATCAATGGTCCCCTACAAGACCAGCAATGGAATATTCTAAGGATCGGCCAGGTATCGGCTTTGTGTGCCGTGCCTGGCAATCTGAAAAAGACCTGCTGAGAGTCTTGGAATGCAGAGCACTGGAAGGAGCATTGTGCTACTCTCAGGTGTATGGGTTTATGCGGAGCCCCAGACAAGGCAGCCAATCACTTCATTCTACATTGTAGCCAACAGGCAGCCTTAGATACAGACGAATTCTAGAGCTGCACTGGGTGCAATGATGTATTTCCATCTCTGAACCCTTTGTTAGGCTCCATGTACACTAGGAGCTGAAACAACCCCCCCCCCCCCCCACCCAATCCATGGTTGGCCCTTCGGGTCTGGTATAGACTTTAAGGGGAGCCACATGTGAAAATGTTAAAAAAAATGGGGCACCCCCCCAAATCCATACCAGACCCTTAGGAGGCCCCACCCCCACCCTAAAGCACTCACCCATGTGCTCACTTGCCCCCCTCCTTTTCTGGCCTGCCAAGCTGCATGCTCAGATAAGGGTCTGGTATGGACTTTAAGGGGAGCCCTAATTAGAAAATGTTAAACAAAACGGTGCAGGGCCCCCCAAATTCATACCAGACCCTTAGGAGCCCCCCTACCCCTGGTGCGTCCTGGTATAGTTTGGGGGGGGGAATTGTAGTTGCTCACTGGTCCCCCCTCCTTTCCTGGCCTGCTAAGCTGCATGCTCAGATAAGGGTCTGGAATGGATTTGGGGGGGACCTTATGCCGTTTTTCTTTTAAATTCATAGCATACCTGAAGGGCCTGGTATGGACTGGGGGGAGGGGACGGACCCCACGCTGTTTTTTTCTCAAATTTTCAGAGCCAGCAATTCTTTTGTTTACGTTCAGCTGTCAGTGGGGAACCCCGCCGACTGCTGATGAGTCATCGGTTGTTAGGGACGTGCTGGCCGGCTTGCCAGGCATCTCCATGACAACCAACTATTCACCGGTTGTTAAGGACGCCGACGGCCACCACTAAGGGAAAAAAACAAACACTGGAAGCCGACTCCTGGAATTGGTTTGCAGTGATTGGGAGCGTTCAGCATTTTTTCTGCCAGCAAATCGCTCCAAAAACGCAACAAAAAAAGATTTTTTTAAAATTCTCCTACAAGTGGAAGTTTGACAGCCAATGGCAGCGTGCGTGGAGACACAGAATAACGCTTTTCACTTCCAGGGGCAGAAAAATAGCACAATGATTAGCTGAATGTACAATCTTATTATTATTTATAATATTTCCTAATCAATTCATACAGATTATTGTATCAAATTTTATTATAGAGAAAGAGAAGTCATCCATGGCCTCCTCTGCATTTCCCTGAACCCAGCAACCTGAGAAATTACCAAATCATTGACACGTGCGACACCTAGAGGATTGTTGGGGTATTGCAGCCTTAGCAGGTTCAGCTCTCACATCTGTATAATGGAGTTATTTTACATAGTTACAGCTATGAGCCTTGTGATTGGGTGATAGGTTTGTCATGATCTAAATTCACCTAATTGACCTAAATTCACAAAATTATACATATATTGCTTTTTCAGTACAAACAACGCTTTCTTCTGACAATGTTGTCTATAAAGTATTTTATTCATCGTGAAAAACCAAAAATAATAGCTAAGGAGATGATGGGGAACAAAGAGATTATTAGGGCTGACAAGGGGTAACTATGGAGGGAAATAGGAACTCTTATACATTGTTATATATTGTTATATATTGTTTTACATACAGTATTCTTATTGAACCATAGAAGATACAATGACGCAATAATAACATTGTATAATAATAATGTATAATAATAATAATAATAATAACATTGTATTATAATAATATAATAATAATAATAATAATAATAATAATAATATTGTATAATAATAATTATAATAATAATAATAATAACATTGTATAATAATAATAATAATATTGTATAATAATAATAATAATAATAATAATAATAATAATAATAATAACATTGTATTATAATAATATAATAATAATAATAATAATAATAATATTGTATAATAATAATTATAATAATAATAATAATAACATTGTATAATAATAATAATAATATTGTATAATAATAATAATAATAATAATAATAACCTTGTATAATAATAATAATAACATTGTATAATAATAATATAATAATAATAATAATAATAATAATAATATTGTATAATAATAATAATAATAATAACCTTGTATAATAATAATAATAACATTGTATAATAATAATATAATAATAATAATAATAATAATAATAATAATAATATTGTATAATAATAATTATAATAATAATAATAATAATAATAACATTGTATAATAATAATAATAATAATAATAATAATAATAACAATAATAACATTGTATAATAATCTAAAAGGGGATTTGTGTTGGGAGGGGGAATAAGGGGGGTGGCAGGGGGTTAAGAATTGTTCTAGGAGTGGAAACTTGGGGGGGGGGGGGGTTAGGGGGTGATGATTTAGGGCAGGCATGTCCAACCTGCGGCCCGGAACCGCAGGCAATGCAGCCCTCTGCCCCCTGACAATTTTTTTATTTTTCTTGCTGGGGAGGAAGGAATTTGATTCAGGGGCACGGCCACAGAGGCTGCCTCGGAGGGGATCATCCACTAGTTGTGTTTAAATTAGTGCTGGGGGGGGGGGGGGGGGCACAGCAGCGTTTTATTACTTATATACCTTAACTATAGTATATATTTTATATGCGGCCCGAGAAAATTTCCCTACACTCAGTGTGGCCCAGAGAAGCCAAAAGGTTGGACACCCATGATTTAGGGGGATTTGTGTTAGGAGGTGGGAGGGGAGAAGAGGATTTGTGCTAGGAGGGGGGGTTGGAGATAGATGGCCTAGGCCATCTTTATGTAGAGCAACAATTCTTTTTTTCAGATCCTCAGAGAGTTCTTTGCCATGAGGTGCCATGTTGAACTTCCAGTGACCAGTATGAGAGAGTGAGAGCGATAACACCAAATTTAACACACCTGCCCCCCATTCACACCTGAGACCTTGTAACACTAACGAGTCACATGACACCAGGGAGGGAAAATGGCTAATTGGGCCCAATTTGGAGATTGTCACTTAGGGGTGTACTGACTTTTGTTGCCAGCGGTTTAGACATTAATGGCTGTGTGTTGAGTTATTTTGAGGGGACAGTAAATTTACACTGTTATACAAGCTGTACACTCACTACTTTACATTGTAGCAAAGCGTCATTTCTTCAGTGTTGTCAAATGGGAGGGGTGTACTCACTTTTGTGAGGTACTGTAAAAACGTTTTAGAAGAGCTCATAATACCAGTCCCCATGATATGGTGGCCATATTACTATTATAATAAATTGAGTGTCAAGTCCTTTTTTTTTTTATCCACAATCATTTTTTGGTGTATTTATCATCACATTCTATTATTGTTGGTATCTTTTGTTTTAACGTATTTTACTCTCAGATACATTTTTAAGCATAAATATAACAGCATTGCAATGTAATAATTATAAATCTTTATTAAATTTCTTACAGCACAAACATCAGATGGCACAACGCAATCAGCACTTACTACTAGTAAAAACAATGTAACAACTATGGCAGAACCTTCTGCAACAAACTCTGATCCTGGAATGACTTTTCCCGGTTCTGCAGAAACAACACATGTGACTACAGATGTAAACGGTTCATATTCTTGGACAGCGACCTCTCAGGGTTCCACTGCTGGGATTACAAATTATAATACTTCATCTGTTACTGTGACAACTAATGAGACTGATCCGCTTTCCACCCGGACTCCAACATTGTCACCAGAGACCTCCGTCCAAAACTCAGAACAGACCGACTCAACACCTTCATCACTTTCTGGGGTCACATCAAGTCGCAGTGACTCTTCAGTGTCAACTTCTGCGGTCACAAATGTTCCGAGCATTTCTCAGGAGTTATCTACCTCATTACCCCTTTCTTACCCATCCCAGTCTACAGACTTTATTACAAATATAATCTCTGAGAGCTCTGCATCCTCCACTCATCAAACCTCAGAATCCTCCACTCATCAAACCTCAGAATCCTCCACTCATCAAACCCCAGAATCCTCCACTCATCAAACCTCAGAATCCTCCACTCATCAAAGCCCAGAATCCTCCACTCATCAAACCTCAGAATCATCCACTGCACTGGAAACCTCACAATCAATTGTACCAACAATGTCTTCAATAATGGCCAACACAAGTCCTTCTAGTACATTGATAAGTGATACATCTACTATTTCTCAGACAGCTGAGGAATCCACTTTATCTAAAGCTTCGGCTTCTACTGCAGAAGTATCTCCATCAACCTCACCTCTTGTACTAACGCATTCCTCCCCAGCAACAGAAACATCAACATCACCTGAAATATCACATTCATCTCCAACTTCAGAAGTTTCTCCATCCACAGAGCCAACACCCTCTGTGGGCTCATCACACACCATGTCTGAGAGCTCAGCATCCTCTACTCATCAACCATCAGAATCCTCCACTGCACCGGAAACTTCACAATCAATTGTACCAACAATGTCTCCAACAATGACCAACACAAGTCCTTCCAGTACATTGAAAATTGAATCAGCTGCTATTTCCCAAACAACTGAGGGATCAACTTTACCTAAATCATCGGCTTCTACTGCAGAAGTATCTCCATCAACCTCACCTCTTGTTCCATCTCACACCTCCCCAGTGACTCAAACATCAACATCACCCGAAATATCACATTCATCTCCAACATCCGAAGTTTCTCCATCCACAGAATCAACACCCTCTGTGGGCTCATCACACCCCATGTCTGAGAGCTCTGCATCCTCTACTCATCAACCATCAGAATCCTCCACTGCACCCGAAACCTCCCAATCAATTGTGCCAACAATGTCTCCATCAATGACCAACACAAGTCCTTCTAGTACATTGAACATTGAATCATCTGCTATTTCTCAAACAACTGAGGGATCAACTTTACCTAAATCATCGGCTTCTACCGGAGAAGTATCTTTATCAACTTCACCTCTTGTTCTAACGCATACCTCCCCAGCAACAGAAACACCAACATCACCCGAAATATCACATTCATCTCCAACATCCGAAGTTTCTCCATCCACAGAATCAACACCCTCTGTGGGCTCATCACACCCCATGTCTGAGAGCTCTGCATCCTCTACTCATCAACCTTCAGAATCCTCAACTCCACTCGAAAACACACAGTCAACTGTGTCAACAATGTCTTCAACAATGACCAACGCAAGTCCTTCTAGTACATTGAAAATTGAATCATCTCCTATTTCCCAAACAACGGAGGCATCAACTTTATCTAAACCATCTCCTTCTACTGCAGAGGTATCTCCATCAACCTCACCTCTTGTACTAACGCACACCTCCCCAGCAACAGAAACATCGACATCACCCGAAATATCACATTCATCTCCAACTTCAGAAGTTTCTCCATCCACAGAATCAACACCCTCTGTGGGCTCATCACACCCCATGTCTGAGAGCTCTGCATCCTCTACTCATCAACCATCAGAATCCTCAACTCCACTCGAAAACACACAATCAGTTGTGCCAACAATGTCTTCAACAATGACTGACACAAGTCCTTCTAGTACATTGAAACATGAAACATCCACTATTTCTGAGACAGTTGAGGGTTCAACTGTAGCTAAATCATCGGCTTCTACCGGAGAAGTATCTTCATCAACCTCACCTCTTGTTCCATCTCACACCTCCCCAGTGACAGAAACATCAACATCACCTGAAACATCACATTCATCTCCAACATCAGAAGTTTCTCCATCCACAGAGCCAACACCCTCTGTGGGCTCATCACACACCATGTCTGAGAGCTCTGCATCCTCTACTCATCAACCATCAGAATTCTCCACTGCACCGGAAACCTCCCAATCAATTGTGCCAACAATGTCTCCAACAATGACCAACACAAGTCCTTCCAGTACATTGAAAATTGAATCATCTGCTATTTCCCAAACAACTGAGGGATCAACTTTACCAAAATCATCTCCTTCTACTGCAGAAGTATCTCCATCAACTTCACCTCTTGTACTAACGCATTCCTCCCCATCAACAGAAACATCGACATCACCCGAAATATCACATTCATATCCAACATCCGAAGTTTCTCCATCCACAGAATCAACACCCTCTGTGGGCTCATCACACCCCATGTCTGAGAGCTCTGCATCCTCTACTCATCAACCATCAGAATCCTCCACTGCACTGGAAACCTCACAATCAGTTGTACCAACAATGTCTCCAACAATAACCAACACAAGTCCTTCTAGTACATTGAAACATGAAATATCCACTATTTCTGAGACAGTTGAGGGATCAACTTTACCTAAATCATCTGCTTCTACTGGAGAAGTATCTCCATCAACTTCACCTCTTGTTCCATCTCACACCTCCCCAGTGACTCGAACATCAACATCACCTGAAACATCGCATTCATCTCCAACTTCAGAAGTTTCTCCATCCACAGAGTCAACACCCTCTGTGGGCTCATCACACCCCATGTCTGAGAGCTCTGCATCCTCTACTCATCAACCATCAGAATCCTCCACTGCACCCGAAACCTCCCAATCAATTGTGCCAACAATGTCTCCAACAATGACTGACACAAGTCCTTCTAGTACATTGAAAATTGAATCATCTGCTATTTCCCAAACAACTGAGGGATCAACTTTACCTAAATCATTGGCTTCTACCGGAGAAGTATCTCCATCAACCTCACCTCTTGTACTAACGCACACCTCTCCGGCAACAGAAACACCAACATCACCCGAAATATCACATTCATCTCCAACATCCGAAGTTTCTCCATCCACAGAATCAACACCCTCTGTGGGCTCATCACACCCCATGTCTGAGAGCTCTGCATCCTCTACTCCTCAACCATCAGAATCCTCCACTGCACCGGAAACCTCACAATCAGTTGTACCAACAATGTCTCCAACAATAACTGACACAAGTCCTTCTAGTACATTGAATCATGAAACATCCACTATTTCTGAGACAGTTGAGGGATCAACTATAGCTAAATCATCTGCTTCTACGGGAGAAGTATCTTCATCAACTTCACCTCTTGTTCCATCTCACACCTCCCCAGCAACAGAAACATCAACATCACCTGAAACATCACATTCATCTCCAACTTCAGAAGTTTCTCCATCCACAGAGCCAACACCCTCTGTGGGCTCATCACACCCCATGTCTGAGAGCTCTGCATCCTCTACTCATCAACCATCAGAATCCTCCACTGCACCCGAAAACACACAATCAGTTGTGCCAACAATGTCTTCAACAATAACTGACACAAGTCCTTCCAGTACATTGAAACATGAAACATCCACTATTTCTGAGACAGTTGAGGGATCAACTATAGCTAAATCATCTGCTTCTACGGGAGAAGTATCTTCATCAACCTCACCTCTTGTTCCATCTCACACCTCCCCAGTGACTCAAACACCAACATCACCTGAAACATTGCATTCATCTCCAACTTCAGAAGTTTCTCCATCCACAGAGTCAACACCCTCTGTGGGCTCATCACACACCATGTCTGAGAGCTCTGCATCCTCTACTCATCAACCATCAGAATCCTCCACTGCACTCGAAAACACACAATCAGTTGTGCCAACAATGTCTCCAACAATGACCAACACAAGTCCTTCTAGTACATTGAAAATTGAATCATCTGCTACTTCCCAAACAACTGAGGCATCAACTTTACCTAAATCATCTCCTTCTACTACAGAAGTATCTCCATCAACCTCACCTCTTGTTCTAACGCATACCTCCCCAGCAACAGAAACACCAACATCACCCGAAATATCACATTCATCTCCAACTTCAGAAGTTTCTCCATCAACAGAATCAACACCCTCTGTGGGCTCACCACACCCCATGTCTGAGAGCTCTGCATCCTCTACTCATCAACCATCAGAATCCTCAACTCCACTCGAAAACACACAATCAGTTGTGCCAACAATGTCTCCAACAATAACTGACACAAGTCCTTCTAGTACATTGAAACATGAAACATCCACTATTTCTGAGACAGTTGAGGGATCAACTGTAACTAAATCATCGGCTTCTACCGGAGAAGTATCTTTATCAACTTCACCTCTTGTTCCATCTCACACCTCCCCAGTGACTCAAACATCAACATCACCCGAAATATCACATTCATCTCCAACATCAGAAGTTTCTCCATCCACAGAATCAACACCCTCTGTGGGCTCATCACACACCATGTCTGAGAGCTCTGCATCCTCTACTCATCAACCATCAGAATTCTCCACTGCACCGGAAACCTCCCAATCAATTGTGCCAACAATGTCTCCAACAATGACCAACACAAGTCCTTCTAGTACATTGAAAATTGAATCATCTGCTATTTCCCAAATAACTGAGGGATCAACTTTACCTAAATCATCAGCTTCTACTGCAGAAGTATCTCCATCAACTTCACCTCTTGTTCCATCTCACACCTCCCCAGTGACTCAAACATCAACATCACCCGAAATATCACATTCATCTCCAACATCCGAAGTTTCTCCATCCACAGAATCAACACCCTCTGTGGGCTCATCACACCCCATGTCTGAGAGCTCTGCATCCTCTACTCATCAACCATCAGAATCTTCCACTCCACTCGAAACCTCCCAATCAATTGTGCCAACAATGTCTTCAACAATGACCAACACAAGTCCTTCTAGTACATTGAACATTGAATCATCTGCTATTTCTCAAACAACTGAGGGATCAACTTTACCTAAATCATCTCCTTCTACTGCAGAAGTATCTCCATCAACCTCACCTCTTGTACTAACGCATACCTCCCCAGCAACAGAAACATCGACATCACCCGAAACATCACATTCATCTCCAACATCCAAAGTTTTTCCATCCACAGAATCAACACCCTCTGTGGGCTCATCACACCCCATGTCTGAGAGCTCTGCATCCTCTACTCATCAACCATCAGAATCCTCCACCCCACTCGAAAACACACAATCAGTTGTGCCAACAATGTCTTCAACAATGACCAACGCAAGTCCTTCTAGTACATTGAAACATGAAACATTCACTATTTCTGAGACAGTTGAGGGATCAACTGTAGCTAAATCATCGGCTTCTACCGGAGAAGTATCTTCATCAACCTCACCTCTTGTTCCATCTCACACCTCCCCAGTGACACAAACATCAACATCACCTGAAACATCACATTCATCTCCAACTTCAGAAGTTTCTCCATCAACAGAATCAACACCCTCTGTGGGCTCATCACACCCCATGTCTGAGAGCTCTGCATCCTCTACTCATCAACCATCAGAATCCTCCACTCCACTCGAAACCTCCCAATCAATTGTGCCAACAATGTCTCCAACCATGACTAACACAAGTCCTTCTAGTACATTGAACATTGAATCATCTGCTATTTCTCAAACAACTGAGGGATCAACTTTACCTAAATCATCTCCTTCTACTGCAGAAGTATCTCCATCAACCTCACCTCTTGTACTAACGCACACCTCCCCAGCAACAGAAACATCGACATCACCCGAAATATCACATTCATCTCCAACATCCGAAGTTTCTCCATCCACAGAGCCAACACCCTCTGTGGGCTCATCACACACCATGTCTGAGAGCTCTGCATCCTCTACTCATCAACCATCAGAATCCTCCACTCCACTCGAAACCTCCCAATCAATTGTGCCAACAATGTCTCCAACAATAACCAACACAAGTCCTTCAAGTACTTTGAACATTGAATCATCTGCTATTTTCCATACAACTGAGGGATCAACTTTACCTAAATCATCAGCTTCAACTGAAGAAGTATCTCCATCAACCTCACCTCTTGTACTAACGCATACCTCCCCAGCAACAGAGACATCAACATCACCTGAAACATCACATTCATCTCCAACTTCAGAAGTTTCTCCAGCCACAGAATCAACACCCTCTGTGGGCTCATCACACCCCATGTCTGAGAGCTCTGCATCCTCTACTCCTCAACCATCAGAATCCTCCACTGCACCGGAAACCTCACAATCAGTTGTACCAACAATGTCTCCAACAATAACTGACACAAGTCCTTCTAGTACATTGAATCATGAAACATCCACTATTTCTGAGACAGTTGAGGGATCAACTGTAACTAAATCATCTGCTTCTACCGGAGAAGTATCTTCATCAACTTCACCTCTTGTTCCATCTCACACCTCCCCAGTGACACAAACATCGACATCACCTGAAACATCACATTCATCTCCAACTTCAGAAGTTTCTCCATCCACAGAGCCAACACCCTCTGTGGGCTCATCACACCCCATGTCTGAGAGCTCTGCATCCTCTACTCATCAACCATCAGAATCCTCCACTGCACTGGAAACTTCACAATCAATTGTGCCAACAATGTCTCCAACAATGACCAACTCAAGTCCTTCTAGTACATTGAACATTGAATCATCTGCTATTTCCCAAACAACTGAGGGATCAACTTTACCTAAATCATCTCCTTCTACTGCAGAAGTATCTCCATCAACCTCACCTCTTGTACTAACGCATACCTCCCCAGCAACAGAAACATCGACATCACCCAAAATATCACATTCATATCCAACATCGGAAGTTTCTCCATCAACAGAATCAACACCCTCTGTGGGCTCATCACACCCCATGTCTGAGAGCTCTGCATCCTCTACTCATCAACCATCAGAATCCTCCACTCCACTCGAAACCTCCCAATCAATTGTGCCAACAGTGTCTCCAACAATGACCAACACAAGTCCTTCAAGTACATTGAACATTGAATCATCTGCTATTTTCCATACAACTGAGGGATCAACTTTACCTAAATCATCTCCTTCTACTGCAGAAGTATCTCCATCAACCTCACCTCTTGTACTAACGCATACCTCCCCAGCAACAGAAACATCGACATCACCCGAAATATCACATTCATCTCCAACATCCGAAGTTTCTCCATCCACAGAATCAAATATGTCTCTCGGTACTTCAACACCATCCAGAACTTTACAGACAACACCAATATCAGGGACTTCATTACATTCTGAACCAACACTGCAGTCCTCAACAGTTACGGAGATGCCAAGTATTGCTGAGTCTTCCCCAACCAGGCCTATTGTCAAAACGTCAAATATTCCTCAAACAACATTATCAGAATCTGTGACAGTAAAACCAATTATTACTTATTTTGGAACAACTGAAATTGGCACACCAAGCTCTTCAGAGGCATCAAAACCAACAATCCCGTCTGAGACTTCTTATTCTATACCATCTTTGCCGACTTCGGCAACATCAGAAATCAGTCCAACACGTTCATCTACTGAAACATCTTTTTCCAGTGATAAAGAGACTGGCCAGGTCACATTAGGACCACTATCCAGCACTCCGGAGTATATTACGGGAAGAGTAAGTTCTACCGGATTAAAGGTTTCAACAACCAGGTCGTCAACAATATGTCCTCCGTATACCAATGGTGACAACTGTGAGAATGGAGAACAGAAGGTTGGCGTTATTTTAGGTAAGACCTGGGGATGTGAGGGAAATGTTTGGGGTGAAATGAGATAAAAATAATCACTTTACAAGAAATCCTACGTCTAGCTTTGTTCTTGTAGCCTGGGGGTCTAGATAGCACTGGCTCTACTGGGGGGGGGTATAACTTTCCTCAGATTTTTTCGCCTAACTCATTAGGCTGTTCATGGATAAAGATCCTCCTATGGAGGCAAACATTCACAGCACAAAACATACTCAGTGGAAATATCAGACTGGACCTGGAATGGTTGCCCTACAGATTATTTGTAAGTCTAGAGAGTGACCATATTTATTATTAGAGATGCACCGATACCACTGCTTTAGCAACGAGTACGAGTACGGATACTGTTTAAGTACTCGCTGATACCAATTACCGATACCTATTACCCAGGTCCCCACTGTGCCCCGCCCTCCTGGTCCCCACTGTACCACCCTGAATTCTTGTCTTCCCCCTGACTGCACAACTGTTCCCCAGTGTCCCCCCACCACATCTGTTCCTCATTGTCCCCCCACCACATCTGTTCCCCATTGTCCCCCCACCACATCTGTTCCCCATTGTCCCCCCACACACCAGCTCTCCACTGTCCCTCCCACACATCTGTTCCCCACTGCCCCCCCCCACACACCAGCTCCCCACTCCCCCCCCCTCACATCTGTTCCCCATTGTCCCCCCACACACATCTCTTCCCCATTGTCCCCCCCACACATCTGTTCCCCACTGCCCCCCCACACACACACCAGCTCTCCACTGTCCCTCTCGCACATCTGTTCCCCACTGTCCCTCCCACAAATCTGTTCCCCACTGTCCCCCCCCACACACCAGCTCCCCACCGTCCCTCCCGCACATCTGTTCCCCACTGTCCCCCCCACACATCTGTTCCCCACTGTCCCCCCCACACATCTGTTCCCCACTGTCCCTCCCACAAATCTGTTCCCCACTGTCCCCCCACACACACCAGCTCCCCACTGTCCCTCCCGCACATCTATTCCCCACTGCCCCCCACACATCTGTTCCCCACTGCCACCCCCACTTGTCTGTTCCCCACTGTCCCCCCACACGTCTGTTCCCCACTGCCCCCGCACACATCTATTCCCCACTGCCCCCCCACACGTCTGTTACCCACTGTCCCCCCCACACATCTGTTCCCCACTGTCCCCCCCACACATCTGTTCCCCACTGTCCCTCCCCACACATCTGTTCCCCACTGTCCCTCCTGCACATCTGTTCCCCACTGTCCCCCCACACGTCTGTTCCCTACTGTCCCCCCGCACACATCTGTTCCCCACTGCCCCCGCACACATCTATTCCCCACTGTCCCTCCCACACATCAGCTCCCCACTGTCCCTCCTGCACATCTATTCCCCACTGCCCCCCCCCCCCTCACACATGTCTGTTCCCCACTGTTTCTCCCACACATCTGTTCCCCCACTGTCCCTTCTGCACATCTATCCCCCCCCCCCACACATGTCTGTTCCCCACTGTTTCTCCCACACATCTATTCCCCACTGCCCCCCCCCCCCACACATGTCTGTTCCCCACTGTTTCTCCCACACATCTATTCCCCACTGCCCCCCCCCCCACACACACACATGTCTGTTCCCCACTGTCCCTCCCACACGCCAGTTCCCCACTGTCCCTCCTGCACATCTATTCCCCACTGTCCCCCCACCCACAAACCAGCTCCCCACTGTCTCCCCCACAGCAGGAAGCCCGCTGACAGATGAATGAGTCATCAGTTGTTAGGGACGCAGCAGCCCGCTCCTTAGCAACCGATGATTGCTGCATTCTCTTATGTACATTTTTCAAAATTTTCGGTCTTCTTGTGATTTATATAATAAAAAATAAAACCCCAGAGGTGATCAAATACCACCAACAGAAAGCTCTGTTTGTGTGAAGAAAATTCTATAAATGTCATTTGGGTACAATGCCAGTTAACCACTTTAATACCGGAAGGATTTTCCCCCTTAATGACCAGGCTACTTTCTTCAACTTGGCACTGCGTTACTTTAACTGACAATTGCGCGGTCGTGCGACGCTGTACCCAAACAAAATTTACATCCTTATTTTCCCATAAACAGAGCTTTCTTTCGGTGGTATTTGATCACCTGTGCGATTTTTTTTTTTTGCGCTATAAACATATTGGTTTTTTTGCTAGTAGTGGCGGTAATCTGCGATTTTTATCAGGATTGCGACATTGCGGCGGACAGATCGAACCCCTAACTGACATTTTTGACACTTTTGGGGGTACCAGTGACATTATTACAGTAATCAGTGCTATACATATGCACTGTCACTGTACTAATGACACTGGCAGGGAAGGGGTTAACACTGTGGGTGATCAAGGGGTTAAATGTGAGTCTAGGTGAGTGATTCTAACTGTGGGGGGGGGGGCGTGGCTTCTGAAATGACCATAGAGACATGTGATCCTATATAGAACAACATCCGACCGTTCTTCTCTCTCAGCGGGGAGCGATCGCGGGTGTTAGGCGGCAATCGGAGCCAATTGCCCACTGCATCGGCTTCCCCGTTGACGAGCGGGGGTGGGAGCCCGCCGCCGGTGGCGCACTCTCGCCCCCTAGCCTCCTGTGAGCGAGCACCGTACAGTTACGGCGATTCGCACAGGAGTGGCTGCCTGCCCCAGCACATCTGCGGCGGGCGGTCGTAAACAGGTTAAAGTAGCGCAGTGCTGAACAGCAAAAAATGGCCTGATCATGAAGGGGGTAAATACCTTCCGAAGTTGAAGTGGTTAAAGAGGACATGGACTGTGGAATCTGTGCCGAGGGAAAATGGCTATTTATCAATATTGCTTATAATCTGCTTGCAGCTAATCTTTTCCCCAGTCCTTATCTGTTGGGCACAGTCCCTCTGTTTGGAGGCGGCCATCTTGGTAGACACAAGTATTTGATTCCTCCTGCCATTGCTGCCCTATTTATGACTGCTGGGGTAATGATTGGGAAGCAGCAGAAGAGATTCAGTCAGCACAGATCCATAGAATGAATGAAGCAAGGAGAACCTTGCACTGTAGAATTGCAGGTACAGCTTCCCCTCCAGCAAGGAGAACGGAGAGCAGCACAGAGGTGACAACCCCAAATTCTGCTCTAAATCCCCTGAGATGAGTAGTCAGAGACAGCAGGGACCTAAGATGAAGGGTAAATCTTTCAGGGTCCTCCTCTGGCATAAATTATCATGGCTAGATCTTCCCCATAAGACCACGAATCTTCACTATCTGACCTGGGATCTGTATGCCGGCGGTGTGCACTGAGATGACGGGGGTGCCTTTATATTGCAGGAAATGTTCCCGTAAAAGAAATGTTTGTGGAGATTTCTTTGGTTCGGGAATTCACTGAAGAACTGAAAGACACATCATCTCCACAATACCAAGCACTTAAAAATTCAATTATTCAGGTGAGTAAATGTCAGGACGGAGATCTTTAAATTTATTTATTTATTTCTTGCTTTATTTTACCTTTTACTTTTTATACTGTCCCTTTAAAAAAAAAAAGTTTTTTGATCACTTTTATTCCTAATACAAGGAATGTAAACCTCCCTTGTAATAGAAATAAACAGGACAGCTCCTCTTTAATGTGAGATCCGGGGGTCAAAAAGACCTCACACCTCACATCTACACTAAAAAAAAAAGGCATTTTTTTTATCATGAAAAAAATGGGCCCTTTAAGGCCATTGGGAGGAAGTGATGTATGATGTCGCTCTGGTCCTCCAAGGCCATAGAGTGGAGTGGGGGGCCAGCTTGCCCTCACTCAACTTCCTGCCTAGGAGGGGAAAGGACCGGATCGTTTTCCCTGCTACCGACGGCTCGGGTAAGTATGAAGCGGAGGGGGGGGTCACCTCTCCCACCGCCCATAAAAGTGATCCCACAGCGAATCTGCCGCTGGGACCACTTTTATGTGAAAGAGGACCACCTGCCCAGTAAAAAAATACCGGGATTATGGCTGCTATCTGCTTCCATAACTCCGGTATTTAATGTCAAAGTAGGGACGTATAACTGCGGCGGGCGGTCCGGAAGCGGTTAAGTAGGAACTGTCAGGTAACGCACCACTTGGCCCAGAAAACTGTTGCAATGACAAATGTTTCGGCATTATTATGTTTATTTCTTTAGTTTGTATCTGTATGACTCACAAAAGCAGAGAAACAAAAATCCATACTTTACACATTCCATGCAAAACTCCAAAAATAGACTGGGCAAAATGTTTGGCACCCTCAATGTAATATTTGGTGGCACATCCCTTGGAAAAAAAAAGAACTGAAATCAATGGCTTCCTGTAACCATCAATGAGTTTCTTCCACCTCTCTACTGGAATTTTGGGCCACTCTTCTTTCGCCAACTGCTCCCGGTCTCTCAGATTGGAAGATTACTTTTCCCAACTCTCCACAGGTTCTCTATGGGATTTGGATCTGGACTCATTGCTGGCCAGTTCACTATCTCCAACACTTTGTCTTAAACCATTTCTGGGGGCTTTTTGACATGTGCTTTGGGTCATTGTCCTGCTATAAAATCCATGACCTCTTAAGGAGACCCAACTTTCTGACACTGGGCCCTACATTGCACCCCAGAATTCTTTGGTAGGATTCAGATTTCATAAAGCCATGCACAAGGTCAAGACATCTAGTGCCTGAAGCAGCAGAGCAACCCTGTAACGGATCAACCGCCACCCCGACTGGGTACCTTCGTTGACGGATGGTCGTAGTGCTTCCCGAGGGCTCCAAGCACTCCACCAGACACCATAATCACGTTAGACCCCACAAACTGCCACAACTTGGTTGGGGTCTCGCCGTCTCCTACCCACCCTGGACCTACGACAAGGCTCCAGGTTCCCGTGGGTGAACCTCTCTTTCCCCAGAGAGTGAAGCAGGAACAGGAACAAGGTCTTACAAGAGCTTAGTGATTATCCAAGGGAGTATGAAGAGCATAGCAATCCCTTGTAGCAGATTCCCCCAATAAGAGACAGGACTCTAGAATGAAGGTGAAATAGAACTCAAACATTAATGGTACAGCTGCTCTTTTATACGGTTTTCCCTCACAAGGTTACCGCCCAGGTGGACCTTGTTGGGGACAGGACATGACATTCACAATCCAATAGAAACAGGGTTTTACACTCAGTCATTCCATTACAGTGTTCACAATCCCTCCCCTCTGGCTGATTACAGTATCATATGCAGATGAAAGTGTATACAGGAACCAAAACGAATTATCTAGCCATCTGGACAGAACAATGTGAGGTCATTAACATTTAACAATGGAACAGACACAATCCGCATTCCATTTCAATACACAAACAATAGGGAAGCCTGTCAATGACAGTCTGTGTGTTTTTTTCACAGACAAGCACAGGGAATACACATTATCCAGGAGTCAGACTTCATGGCAATGGTCTATAACAGTCTAATGGTGCTTTTCCACTGCATGGAATGGATCGGTTTGGCTCGGTTTGGCGCTTTTCCACTGCATGGTACCGCATGGTACGTGTTAGAACGGTTCGGTACAGCGGCACTTTTCCACTACATGGTACGGCTCTCTTAAACAGTACCACCTCGGTTATGGTTCCAAGTGGGCCGTACCTATACCATATCCCACAATCCTTTCGCATGCAGCCTTCATTGTTTTTCACTACTAGCCACTGATTGGTCAGAGAATCGTTGTAATCCCACCCACTTACTACTTTAGTGGAAAAGCAAACCGAGCCGAGTAGAGCCTATACAGTGCCGAAAGGTGCCGACTCGTACCACGCAGTGGAAAAGCAAACTGAGCCAAGCAGTGCCGAGTGGAGCCGAGCTGGTACTTGCAGTGGAAAAGTGCCATAAGTCTCCCAGTGTAAAGTGGGATTAAATCTTCATATTTCTATATGAAGATATTGCTGAAAAATATTACTGTCCCATCTGAAGCAATTCAAACTATTAATTATCCGTTTTGCACTTCCAGTGACGGTGAACCCTAAACATAGAAACATAGAATGTGTCGGCAGATAAGAACCATTTGGCCCATCTAGTCTGCCCAATATATCTGAATCCTATGAATAGTCCCTGGCCCTATCTTATATGAAGGATAGCCTTATGCCTATCCCATGCATGCTTAAACTCCTTCACTGTATTTGCAGCTACCACTTCTGCAGGAAGGTTATTCCATGCATCCACTACTCTCTCAGTAAAGTAATACTTCCTCATATTACTTATAAACCTTTGCCCCTCTAATTTAAAACTGTGTCCTCTTGTGGTAGTTTTTCTTCTTTTAAATATGCTCTCCTCCTTTACCGAGTTGATTCCCTTTATGTATTTAAAAGTTTCTATCATATCCCCTCTGTCTCTTCCTTCTTCCAAGCTATACATGTTAAGGTCCTTTAACCTTTCCTGGTAAGTTTTTTCCTGCAATCCATGTACTAGTTTAGTAGCTCTTCTCTGAACTCTCTCTAGAGTATCTATATCCTTCTGGAGATATGGCCTCCAGTACTGCGCACAATACTCCAAGTGAGGTCTCACCAGTGTTTTGTACAGCGGCATAAGCACTTCTCTCTTTCTACTGCTTATACCTCTCCCTATGCATCCAAGCATTCTGCTGGCATTTCGTGCTGCTCTATTACATTGTCTTCCCACCTTTAAGTCTTCTGAAATAATTACTCCTAAATCCCTTTCCTCAGATACTGAGGTCAGGACTGTGTCAAATATTCTATATTCTGCCCTTGGGTTTTTACGCCCCAGGTGCATTATCTTGCACTTATCCACATTAAATTTCAGTTGCCAGAGTTCTGACCATTCTTCTAGTTTTCCTAAATCCTTTTCCATTTGGCGTTTCCCTCCAGGAACATCAACCCTGTTACATATCTTTGTGTCATCAGCAAAAAGACAAACCCTACCATCGAGGCCTTTTGCAATATCACTTATGAAGATATTAAACAAAATTGGTCCCAGTACAGATCCCTGAGGTACCCCACTGGTAACATGACCTTGTTCTGAATGTTCTCCATTGACTACAACCCTCTGTTGTCTGTCACTCAGCCACTGCCTAATCCACTCAACAATATGGGAGTCCATGCTCAATGACTGCAGTTTATTGATAAGTCTTCTATGTGGGACAGTGTCAAAAGCCTTACTAAAATCTAGATATGCAATGTCTACTGCACCTCCACCATCTATTATTTTAGTCACCCAGTCAAAAAAATCTATAAGATTTGTTTGACATGATCTCCCTGAAGTAAACCCATGTTGTTTTTCATCTTGCAATCCATGGGATTTAAGATGTTCCACAATCCTATCCTTTAATAGGGTTTCCATTAATTTGCCTACTATTGATGTCAGACTCACTGGTCTACAGTTGCTCGATTCCTCCCTACTACCTTTCTTGTGAATGGGCACGACATTTGCCAATTTCCAATCTTCCGGGACGACTCCTGTTGCTAATGATTGGTTAAATAAATCTGTTAATGGTTTTGCCAGCTCACCACTAAGCTCTTTTAATAATTTTGGGTGTATCTCATCAGGACCCTGTGACTTATTTGTCTTCACTTTAGATCTTAGAACGTCTTCCTCTGTAAAGACACATGCATCAAACGATTCATTAGTCATCCTTTCAAGTGGAGGTCCTTCTCCTTCTTTTTCTTCTGTAAAAACTGAACAGAAGTATTCATTAAGGCAGTCGGCTAGCCCTTTATTCTCTTCTACATACCTTCCGTCCTTTGTTTTTAATTTAGTTATTCCTTGTTTTAATTTCCGTTTTTCATTTATATATCTGAAGAATGTCTTATCCCCCTTTTTCATAGACTGAGCTAGTTTTTCTTCTGCCTGCGCTTTAGAAGTTCTTATAACTTGCTTGGCCTCTTTCTGCCTAAACTTGTAGATTTCCTTATCTTCATTGCTCTGGGTTTTTTTATAATTACAAAATTCTAGCTTTTTATTTTTAATGATTTGGGCCACTTCTAAACATCCTAAAACATCAGTGACCCCCCATGTGTGACTGTAGGGACTGGATTCTTTTCTTTAAAAGCCTCATTTCTTTTTCTGAAAGCAGTAGAATGGGGGGCTTTACCAAAAAGCTGTCATTT
Source organism: Pelophylax lessonae (assembly GCF_965119305.1). Taxonomy (NCBI): domain Eukaryota; kingdom Metazoa; phylum Chordata; class Amphibia; order Anura; family Ranidae; genus Pelophylax; species Pelophylax lessonae. Next base: position 1,793,612 of record NC_138779.1, read on the forward strand.
TATTTCGTTTGTCCACACTACATTCTCCCAAAAGGATTTTGGCTTCCTAAGGTAAGTTTTGGCAAACTCCAATCTGGCTTTACTGTTTCTGTGTCAGCAGTGGGGTCCTCCTGGGACTCCTACCATAGGGTCTCTTTTCATTCAGGTGGCGACGTCTAGTGCGAGCGAACACACTTGTACCCTTTGTCTGAAGGTCAGCTTGGGTTTGTCTGGAAGTTGGAGGTTCTTTATCCACCATTCCAACAATCCTTTGTTGCAATCTTTGATTCATTTTTTTCACCTTGGTCCACGTCCTGGGAGATTAGTCGCAGTGCCACGGGCTGTATACCTCCTGACAATGTTGCGCCCAGTGGACACAGGAACATTAGGATCTCTAGAGATGGACTTGTAATGTTGAGATTGTCCGTGCTTTTCCACAATTTTTGTTCTCAAATCTTCAGACAATTCTTTGCTGCTCCTTCTCTTCTCCATGCTCTGTGTGGCACACAGAGACACACAACGGAAAGGTTGAGTCAATTTTCCACCATTTGGTTGCCGTTGTGATTTCTACATTGTCAGCACCTGGTAATGGATAAAGGTTTCATTACAAATGACGGGAGCATCACAAACTTACAATGCAATTATTTCTTACAATTTTGAGAAGGTGCCAATAATTTCGTCCAGTCCATTTTTTGGAGTTTTGCGTGGAATGTTTTAGATTTCGCTTTCTGTTTCTCCACTTTTGTGTGTCATACCGATACAAACACATGACTGGGGTATAAAAGATGATTTTGTCACTATGACTGCTTGACTAACACAACCCCCTTTACCAGGGAAGGACTGTGCCAGGGGGCAGGGGGGCATTTTCCCCCTGGGCTGCTCTGATGCCCCATAAAAAGGCTGCACTGTTTCTGCCACAGACATGCCTAAATGGTTCCTGGTGAAGAGAAGTAAAAAGTCCCCGCCACTGACCTACTGAGTGCGGGTTGAAGACAAGGACAGAGCACAGGCCTCTCCTCCCCCCCCAAGCATGGTTGTTATAAACTGTGTCTGAGCAGAGGCTGGTTCCATGCCCCACTGGAGACTCTTCTCCCCCGTGCAGCCCAGACCGAGCTGTCCCAGCTCCCCCCAACTGCCCCCTGCTGGCCAGTTTAGGAACCCAGATTCAGTCAGTAAGTAGAGAGTATTTGGAGCAGGGCTTCAGCTTGCAATGCGGGTCAGGAGGAGGCCGGAAAGAAGGAGAGTGGGAGGGGGGCTGAGTCACTGCACCATGGGCCTCTGGTTTGTGCTTGCCCCCTGGGCAGAAAGTTTCCAGTCTGCCCCTGCCCTTTACATTCCCAAGTGATGCACAAGACACCAAAACTGGAGTTTAATGGCTAAAGCAGCCTTTTATTAAACCAAATTGTGTAAATTACATATACAAAACATACAAACAACAGTCAGTACAGTGTGAACATTTGGAGCCCCAAGGTCCTTGTAGGCACCACTACTTCAAGTACCTGCTTAACCAAACTTAGCCCTCCAGCCACAAAAAAAACCGACTCCGAGACAACACCACTACTAGCATGTACAACCCAAACAAACTACAGGGAGCCGTACCCAAGACAGGTCCCTACCAATGTACGTTTATCAATTAAAACACATACAAGGACCTTGTACCCCGCCAGCTGCCAGGACAAGCCACCAAGGGAAGTAGCCCAAAAAATGCCCAAGAACTTAACCACGAAAGGGGAGGGAGGGTGGGAAGTTTTCCCCACGCAGTCTCTCTCCTGATCCTCCTACTGGTCTACCCCTGAAGCCCCTCCTGTTTTCTCCACTCCACCAATCCAGCAGGTGCCCCTTCGTTATTTACTTTAACCACTTAAGCCCCGGAGGATTTGGCTGCTCAAAGACCAGCCCCTATTTTGCAATTCGGCACTGCGTTACTTTAACGAACAATTGCGCGGTTGTGCGACGCTGTACCCAAATTAAATTCATGTCCTTTTTTTCCCACAAACAGAGCTTTCTTTTGGTGGTATTTGATCTCCTGTGCGATTTTTACTTTTTGTGCTATAAACAAAAAAAGAGCAACAATTCTGAAAAAAAAAACAATATTTTTCACATTCTTTTATATGAAATTCCCCCCCAAAAAAAGTAAAAATCAAACTTTTTTAACATTTTAGGCCAATTAGTTTTCTGCTACATATTTTTGGTAAAAAAAATCGCAATAAGTGTATTTTGATTGGTTTGCGCACATCGGAGCTACCGGTCACTCGTGCAGACATGTTAGGGAACGAGCGGGGGTGGGAGTGCGCCTCTGGCGGCGCGCGCTCGCCCCCTAGAGGCTCACAGGCTAGCGACGTAGATCTACGTCACTTTGCCCAGGGGGGCTGACTGCCGCAGTATATAGTCGTGCGGCGGTCGGCAAGGGGTTAAAACCTACCTAAAGACTCCTACCGGTCCAAACCCCCTTCTAACCCTGTCATGCCCTCCATCTAGATTTATTTTTCCTTACTCTGGGCCCCTAGAAATAAACATGAGAACGCAGAAACATTGGTAATTGCAACAATTTTCTGGGCGAAGTGGGGCGTTATCTGGCAGAAATGCAGGGTACCGATCTTTTTTAGCTATACTATATGTATATACTAGCTATACTATATATACTATATATATATATATATATATATATATATATATACTATATGTATACTAAGACTTGACCACCGAGCCATGAGAAACACGCTGTCAGGAACGACCTTTAATATAAATGATTGTGTTCTGTGTAAGAGTTTCTCTTCTTCCCTTTTCAGATTTTCAGGCCGTTATATGAGAAGGCGGCACCGCAATACTTTTCACGGATGAGAGTGAACTCATTCAGGTGAGTGGATTTAATAAAATGTAACTTGGTTTCTACGGTTAAGCCCATGAGAGTGAAATGCGTCAGCTAGGGGTGGTTCCTAGGCAGGGACTGACAGCAGTGTTGTTCATTTGAATAAAGTTTGATGGAAGGAAGGGGACTTATATTGGTGGTAAGTGGGAGAAGAAATAGTGAAGGCCCCCTGATCTCTGCAAATGTTGATACAGAGCATCCGGAAAGTTCTCACAGCGCTTCACTTCTTCCACATTTTATGTTACAGCCGCATTCCAACATGGATTCAATTCATTATTTTCCTCAAAATTCTTCAAACATCCCCCATAATGACAACGTGAGAGAAGTTTGTTTGAAATCTTTGCAAATTTATTAAAAATAAAAAAGGAAAAAATCCCATGTACATAAGTATTCACACCCTTTGCCATGTACATAAGTATTCACACCCTTTGCCATGACACTCAGAATTGAGCTCAGGTGCCTCCTGTTTCCACTGATCATCCTTGAGATGTTTCTACAACTTGATTGGAGTCCACCTGTGGTAAATTCAGGTGATTGGAGATGATTTGGAAAGGCACACACCTGTCTATATAAGGTCTCACAGGTAACAGTGCATGTCAGAGCACAAACCAAGCCATGAAGTCCAAGGAATTGTCTGTAGACCTCGGAGACAGGATTGTATGGAGGCACAGATCGGGGGAAGGGTACAGAAACATTTCTGCAGCATTGAAGGTCCCAATGAGCACAGTGGCCTCCATCATCTGTAAATGGGAGAAGTTTGGAACCACCAGGACTCTTCCTAGAGCGGCCGCCCGGCCAAACTGAGCGATCGAGGGAAGGGCCTTAGTCAGGGAGGTGACCAAGAACCCGATGGTCACTATGACAGAGCTCCAGTGTTTCTCTATGGAGAGAGGAGAACCTTCCAGAAGAACAACCATCTCTGCAGCACTCCACCAATCAGGCCTGTATGGGTGTGGCCAGATGGGAGCCACTCCTCAGTAAAAGTCACATGACAGCCCGCCGGGGATTTACCAAAAGGCACCTGAAGGACTCTCAGACCATGAGAAACAAAATTCTCTGCTCTGATGAAACAAAGATTGAACTCTTTGGCCTGAATGGCAAGCGTCATGTCTGGAGGAAACCAGGCCACGCCCATCACCTGGCCAATACCATCCCTACTGTGAAGCATGGTGGTGGCAGCATCGTGCTGTGGGGATGTTTTTCAGTGGCAGGAACTGGGAGACTAGTCAGGATGGAGGGAAAGATGAATGCAGCAATGTACAGAGACATCCTTGATGAAAACCTTCTCCAGAGCGCTCTGCACCTCAGACTGGGGCGAAGGTTCCTCTTCCAACAGGACAACGACCCTAAGCACACAGCCAAGATAACAAAGGAGTGACTACGGGACAACTCTGTCAATGTCCTTGAGTGGCCCAGCCAGAGCCCAGACTTGAACCCGATTGAACATCTCTGGAGAGATCTGAAAATGGCTGAGCACCGACCCTCCCCCATCCAACCTGATGGAGCTTGAGAGGTCCTGCAAAGAAGAATGGGAGAAACTGCCCAAAAATAGGAGTGCCAAGCTTGTAGCATCATACTCAGAAATACTGGAGGCTGGAATTGGTGCCAAAGGAGCTTCACCAAAGTATTGAGCAAAGGGTGTGAATACTTATGTTCATGGGATTTATTCCTTTTTTATTTTTAATAAATTTGCAAAGATTTCAAACAAACTTCTCTCACGTTGTCATTATGGGGGAGGGGTTTGTAGAATTTTGAGGAAAATAATGAATTTAATCCATGTTGGAATAAGGCTGTAACATAATAAAATGTGGAAGAAGTTGAATACTTTCCGGATGCTCTGTATATTGATGGGATTAGAGCTGCCCCTGTATTGATAGCAGTATTTGCCCCCCCCCCCTCCCCCGTATATTTGCACACTTAGGCTCCTTTCACACGGCCGCTCCGTGTGAAAGCTCCGCTGCGGGACTCTTTTTTTTTTTCCACGGAGCGGATGACATTTCTGTCATCCGCTCCGTGTGCCCTCATATCATCCCATCCGTTTGCGGATGATATACGGACATAATGTAAGTCTATGGCACTGCGGATGACACCGCTGACATCCGATTTTCCTTCCTTTCCGTTTTTTACACGGAAGGAAAAATGGGGTTCTGTTCCATTCGTAAAAACGGAACAGAACTGACAGGAGGAAAATCGGGTGTCAGCGGATGGTATTCCCCTGACACCCGCAGTGCCATTCACTTACATTATGTCCGCAAATCATCCGCAAACAGATTGGATGATTTGCGGACACACGGAGCGGCCGTGTGAAAGGACCCTTACTATTTACTTTTATGATAATTTTGTTTCTCTTTTTACAATTTAAACCTTCTTACAGAGAAGGAAGCACCGTTGTGAACACCACCGGAGAGTACGCCTACCCCAACAATCAGACGGACATAGACTTCATCAATGACAACCTCACAACCAACCTTAATTCTGTTTTTACAAATGATTTAAATAATCTGAACACGACAAGCCTCAACTCCAGCGTGAGCAACGTGACCGTCACCTCGGGACCCTCCCCCATAACAAGTACGGGTTCAGATTCTACTTTAACCCATTCACCGCCAGAGCTGTTGTCATGTTTTTTTGCAAACATGGTTCAAAAAATCAATTTGGGCCTGAAGAATAATTAAAACCTCCAAAACATATATTTTCTGAAAGCCGAGACCCTGCAGAATAAAATGGTGCTAGTTCCAGTTTTGTATGTCACATGAAATCAGCACAGCAGTTTATGAAACACAAAACTTCAGTAATAAATACGCAAAATAACTAGGTTGATTTATTGAAGGCAAATATACAGATCACTGCAACTGCAGATCTGAGGGAAAGCTCTGAAATGAGGGGGATCTCTCAAGATTTTTTATTTTTTTCCTTGCATGTGATTGGGTAAACTTTGCAAAGTGAAGCTTCATCTCATTTACTTAACTATGGAGAAAGTGCACCTGCAGTGCACAGTATATTTGCCTTTAGTAAATCAACCCCAATATATTGCTCAAGTTTTTTGTAAAAAAAACATTTCAGCAGAAGTTGTATCGAGTAAATAGATACTCAACATGTCAAACCTTATGTAGCACCCTCTAGTGTGCTACTAGTGTGAGTGCAGTGAAATTTATGCTGGCTCATGCTTAAACCTGTGAGCAATAATTGGGTCATGGGTTTACTTCAGGTCAGGACTGGGTGACTCATGCAGGCAAGTCTCTGGTGCCTCCCACTGGTTCTGGAAAGCTGGAGAACGTTCTGGAAACTGGTGGGCAGAGGCTAAGAAGGCTGTCCTGCATAATCTGGGGAGCTTTGCCAATCACCAGGCAGTGGGCCTGGCAGGTTGGTTGAGCCAGACCTTAAGTATGGATGAATCATGCTGGCAGGAGCATTCAGTTGGAAGATGGAGATGGAGTGCTTTGGGGACTGTCAGTGGCCTTTGAGGAAAACCCCCTAGTCTGTGGGGGGTTTCTCTGCCTCGAGCTGCAGCTTAAGTTTGGGCTGGCTCAGGAGAATACTGACAACAGAAGCAGTTTGGAGGGAGTCTTTCCTGAGAGGCAGCAGGAGCAAGGAGGACAGTGAGTACTACAGCACGGCCAGGGACTTACAAGGGGAGAGACTGGCACATGTAGCAGGTCACTCTGGAAGACAGCTGTGTGCTTAAATCTTTCTTAAAATTACCCTGGGAGATCTCTGGGTCAGTCGGGTTGACTGGTGAAGAGCCAGTCGCGTGGACTGGTGAAGATTTAGTTGGGTGGGCTGGTGAAGAATCAGTTGGGTGGGCTGGTGAAGAATCAGTTGGGTGGGCTGGTGAAGAGTCAGTCGGGCAGATTGGTGAAGAGTCAGTCGGGTAGACTGGTGAAGAGTCAGTCGGGTGGACTGGTGAAGAGTCAGTCAGGTAGATTGGTGAAGAGTCAGTCGGGTAGACTGGTGAAGAGTCAGTCGGGTGGACTGGTGAAGAGTCAGTCAGGTGGGCTGGTGAAGAGTCAGTCAGGTGGATTGGTGAAGAGTCATTTGGATGGACTGGTGAAGAGTCATTAGGGTGGACTGGTGAAGTCAGTCGGGTGGACTGGTGAAGAGTCAGTCGGGTGGACTAGTGAAGAGACAGTCGGGTAGACTGGTGAAGAATCAGTCGGATGGGCTGGTGAAGAGTCAGTCAGGTAGACTGGTGAAGAGTGAGTGTGGTAGACTGGTGAAGAGTCAGTCAGGTGGACTGGTGAAGAGTCAGTTGGGTGGGCTGGTGAAGAGTCAGTTGGGTGGACTGGTGAAGAGTCAGTTGGGTAGACTGGTGAAAAGCCATTCAGGTAGGCTGGTGAAGAGTCAGTTGGGTGGACTGGTGAAGAGTCAGTTGAGTAGACTGGTGAAGAGTCAGTTTGGTGGACTGGTGAAGAGTCAGTTGAGTAGACTGGTGAAGAGTCAGTCGGTGGGCTGGTGACTAAGCAGCCAGGTGGGCAGGCATTTCCTGTGGTTGGTAGAACTGGGATCAGTGTCCACATGGGAGTTGGAGGTGCTCCAGGATGCAGTCTGCAACACTTTGTGCTACTTTCCACTGGACTGAGAGTTCTTAGTCCTTAAGGGGCTTTTGCATCTTTTCACTAAGAAACTCTTGGTGTCGGGAAGAGAAGAAACAAATCTGGAGCTGTACACAGGGAGGAAGCTGCCCCTGGTTTTGTTGCTATCAAGTTTGGCATCCCATAATTCCTATTCCCCATCCAAGTTATTACCCCCTTATAAAACATAAAATCCAAGCTCTAAGATTGTTCCTTGGGAACCCAGTCATTTGCAGCTCCTGCAGGGGTAGTCCTACACTTAAAATTGTGTAAGCCCAAGAAACAGCGACAAACTTCGGTCCCCGATATTTTCCATCGGTGACACTTTAAAAGCCCCTCCAGGTCATCGGTTTAGAGATAATGGTGAATAATGAGCTGAGAATTATTGCTCTCACTCTGGCATGTGTGGTAATATGTGTAACATGTGCATCACAAGCAACATTTTTGTGCAAAGTCACTCTCAACACGTGTAAATTACATTCATTCATGTGCATATGTGGGGGGGTCCAACCATTTTTTTTGGGGGGGGGCTTAAGTGCTTGGGTGGAACTTTAATTTTTTAAACTAATTGGAGCAGGGCCAGGAAGCCGCCTGCAGTGTCCTTAGCAACCGATGAGTCATCAGCTGTCAAAGGGATTCCCCACTGACAGCTGAATAAAAACAACGTGGGTTCCCCTCCGAAATAAATACCATACCTTTTACTGAGCATGCAGCCTGGCAGGTCAGGAAAGAGGGGGGGACGAGTGTGTGCCCCTCCTCCTCCTGAACCATATCAGGTCACATGCCCTCAACATGGGGGAGGGGTGGGTGCTTTAGGCTCTGCCCCCCCAACCCCAAAGCACCTTATCCCCTTGATGGGGACAAGGGCCTCTTCCCGACAACCCTGGGCTGTGGTTGTCAGGGTCTGTGCGGACCCCACATCCCACCCCCCCCCCATGTGAGTGGATATTGGGTATATAGTACCCCTACCCATTTACCAAAAACGTGTACAAAAGTAATACCACACAAGACAGTTTTTGACTAATCCTTTACTAAAAAATAAAAAAAATAGTGTCCCTCAATGTAAATCCATTGTCAATCACGCTGCCCCGCCCGACCCAGAAAATTGAAAAAAATGAAAAATGCTCCGTCTCCTGGGAGGTCTCCGGCTGTATGCCTGCTTTGCTCTTTGACATTTCCTGTATAGGCAAGGGGCGGGACCACCAGGCTACATCACCTGGAGGCCCCATCCCCTTCTGACATCACGTGACATTTTTTTAAGTGGGATTTGACTCATTTTTTTTCTTTAGAAAGGTAATTATTTTGCTGCAGCATGTTCTATACATGCTACAGATGCACCATTTTACAGGCACATTAAGGGGGCCCCCCAGGCACTAATTTTAAAGGTATTTTTCAATTTTTTTCACTGCACTTTAAGCATAATTAAAATCACTGCTCCTGAAAAGACAATTTTTATTTTTTTGTTATTGATACATGTCCTTCAGGGCAAAACCCGGACCCCCCATACCCCTTTTATGGCCAATTACTTACATATAAGCCTTCAAAATGGGGACTTTACTGTTTGGCTTCCATAGACATCGATGGGGTTTGCCGTTTCGGTTAGAACATTTCCCCTGTTCGGGAGTTCTGCTATGAACCAAACAGGGGGTTGTTCGGCCCCCCACCATGACATAGCCCCTTCTTCAGTTTCCTCCCAGTCAGGTCCCACTCCTGCCATGTATGTGAATGGCGGCCTCCATTTATTTCAATGGTAGTTCTGCAAAGAGACACAACTGGGGCACTTATTGTTTACCCACTTGCTGACCACAAAATATACAGAGCCTTGAAAAAGTATTCACACCCCTTGAAATTTCCCACATTTTCTCATATTAAAACCAAAAAGGTAAATGTATTTTATTGGGATTTTATGTGATAGACCGACACAAAGTGGCCATAATTGTGAAGTGGAAGGAAAATGATAAATTATACAAATAAATCTGTGAAAAGTGTAGGGGGGCATTTGGATGGAGTTTAGAACCACCGGGACTCTTCCTGGTGGTTCCAAACTTCTTTCGGGAATTTAATCCATTTCGGAATAAGACTGTAACATAACAAAATGTGGAAAAGGTGAAGCGCTATGAGTACTGTATATTCCCCCTCTACCCAGTACACATCTGCACCCCTGCTGAAATTCCCCCTCCCAGCACAAAAATTTGCACCCCATCCCCCCTCCTACCTCAAATACTCTCTCTCCTCAAATCCCCCTGCAAAAAAAAACAACCCTCCCAGCACAGATCCTCTACCCCTAAATTCCCCCTCCCCCACTTCAAATCCCCCCTCCCAGCACAAATTCCCCCAATCTCCCCTTGCAGGACAAATACTCCCCACCCCAAATTTCCCAGCCTAGCACCAATACCCCACAATCATCCCTACTAGCACAAACCCCCCCCCCCAAAAAAAAAAACATAAATAAATAAAAATCCCTCCTAGCACAAATGTCCTCCCCGAGTCCCCCCTCTACCAAATAACCTCTTCCAGCTTAAATTCCCCCTCCTAGCAAAAATTATATTCCACCCCAAACCCCCCTCCCAACCTAAATCCCCCAAATTAAAACTGCTAGCACTTCCCCTAAATTTCCCTTTCTAGAACAATTCTTACCCCCTGCTGCCCCCCAAATTTCCCCTCCGAACAGAAATCTTCTCCCACCAATCTCCTTGTGGCACCCCCCCCCCCCACCACCACCTCACACAGTACTATAGTGCCCACCCCTTGTCCCAGCCCTACAGGTCATTTCATTACACATTGGTGACGATTACCAGCAGCCTGAAAATAACCGACACACATTTTTAAATCAAACTCTAAAAGGTCTTCTGTTTCTCTTTTCAGATATAAGTCAGTTGAAGGTTTATATAAATTGCAGCACAAACTTCAGTGGTTACACGGTGGAATGCAATGAGTCCTGCGAATGTGTCGGCCCGTGCGGTGAAAATAACGGCAATTGTTCAGCCGGTCAGAAATGCTACAACCAAATCAACGGATCGGTTTGCATGTAAGAAAACTTACTTTGTGGAAGAGATTTGTTTTATTAAATTATGATTATTTATTGGTATATCTCATATCAGTACCTTTCATGGATGTAGCGCAGCCCTGCAGGAGGCGCCGGTGAATGTAGTCCTATTTCCTCACTTACAGCACACGCAGCCAGGCACACAGAATTTTCTTTACTCTTCCACTGGCTCCAAGGAAGTGTCTAGGGCACAGGTGTTAAACTGGTGGACCTCCGGCTGTTGCAGAACTACAAGTCCCATGAGGCATTGCAAGGTTGATCATTACAAGCATGACTCCCACAGGCAGAGGCACGATGGGGCTTGAAGTTCGGCAACAGCTCGAGGGCCACCAGTTTGATACCCCTGGCCTGGGGGTTTCTTTTTTTAGGGTTTTTACTGGGAACGTTGAACTTGCATGGGGATGAGAGGAGCATTAGATACCCCAATGAACTGCAGAACCAAAAAAACTTGAGGACTCTTTAGCTTTCTGGCTGCACTGTACAAAAAGGAATGCCCTACAGGATCTCTATGCTGACGGTGACTAGTACTGTTATGTAACGGTATAAGCCAAATGATCAGACCAGTGGTGATGTGCAATTTCTACTTTACTTAACAATGTAGAACATAGATTACACAGGAGATCATATAGACAGGGATTTGCAGTACAAAACAGCAATATGAGGAAGGGAGAAACAGGCATAACACACATGAAAACAATTCTATTGCAGTTCTACTAATGGCCACTAGATGGCAGCAGAGTGCTCTGAGCTCAGTTTACTGATAGGATAAAGAGCAGAAGATTCTCACGTGTTCCAAGAGATTAATCGTTCATTCAGCAGACTGGGAGCTGAGGGGATTTCCTGCTGGCACAGACTTCACACAGGCACTGCTGATGCTGACTTCGGTCAGAAGGCTCTGGGGGCCGTAGATAGGACCAACCCACTGCTTGGACAGCTTCTCCACAAGGACTGTAACAGAGTCCTCTCCAGTGACTGGGGCTTGGATAGATGCTGCGTGCTCTTGTGCTCACTGTTGGTGGCCCACACACCAGACTGATCAGATGAGGACCCAGCACCTTGGGACAGCTCACTTGCCCAGTCACTGCTGTCCCATCAGGCAGGATCTCTCTGAGGACAGGAAGCTGGGCGGAGCTGGCATTTATACTCCCTGGGCATGTCCTGGAACTCAGGGGATGCTGGGAGCCCAGAGGATTGTGGGGAATTGATTTAAAGGGACTTGCACCTGCATCTGGATAAAGGGGCAAACCACTACAGTACTCCTTCCAGTGTTTCAAAGCTACACACAGTCCTTAACTCTTCAGCACTGGGGTCAATTCTCACATAGCCAAAGAATCATCGGTTGCCTCCTGCCGATATCCACCAGTCTCTTCCAAGTGAGGGAGATGTAGACTCCCACCATCATAGGACAGCTAGACTTTTTCCCACCAACGTCCTCCTGGCTCTCTCCAGTGAGCTTCTCCAGACCCAACTTGACATAAGCTTGCGAATAATCCCCCTCAGCTAAGCCCAGCTGGGACCTCGGTGTATCCTTTATGACTTCTTGCAGAAAACTGCCGCAGAGGCAGAGCTCCTTCAACAAGACTGGACCCAGGAAATCTGCACAGGCTGCCTCAGGCCTCAGACTATTTTTAGGCTCTCCATCCACTTAGTGGGCACGTCTATCCAGGGATTGGCTGGAGTCTCATAAATATTCTGTTCTTCCTCCATTATGATTCTAGAATCCTCTAGAAGAGAGGGGGAAGTAACAGAGCAGCAGCCTGTGAGACACTAAGCAGCCTTAAATAATCAACCCCCGCTCCTCTGATTACTGCGGAGCTAACTAAATTTACCTAGCAAAGGAACAGCAAGGTGCGCCAAACTAACTGTAGCAGATTAAATAAAGGAGTGGTTTATTCAACAACTGCCAAATGGCTGCTCACATAAGATTGAAGATCAATAAGCATAAGCCAAGAAGTCTTTAGTCACTGTGGGTGCCCCATGATGTATAGCAGCGGGTTCGCTGTGGTATCGGCAGGGTAGATGTATCAGCTGGCCAGGTCCCTGCCTCGCGGTGTATGGAAACCAGCGTGGAACGCACTCAGGGCTGAACTGGAAGTGACGTCAAGACGTGTCAGGTGACGCGTTTCAAAACATCCGCTTTTTTCCTCAGACCTCAGCTCCGAGTGCGTTCCACACTGGTTTCCATACAACCGCGAGGCAGGGACCTGGCAGTTGACACATCTACCTTCCCGATACACAGCGAACCCTCTGCTATACATCATGGGGCACCCACAGTGACTAAAAACTTCTTGGTTTATGCTTGTTGATCTTCAATCGTACGTGAGCAGCCATATTGCTGTTGTTGAATAAACCTCTCCTTTATTTAATCTGCTACACTTGGTTTGGCGCACCTTGCTGTTGCTTTGTTTCCTGAGAATTGCTTCACTCTCAAGGAAGCTCCTCTATGTGTTGTTTTAAATACCCAAGGACATTATTGACTTTCAAGCGGACTTATATTAAAGACTTGAAATTCATTATTTCTGACATTGTTCCTAACTGATCCTGGTGTGTCATTGGCATCATTTCTTGCGCCATTCTTTTTTCTTTTGGAAAATTTACTTGGCAGCCTACTCTAGGAGGGTGCTACATGTACTCTAATAATCCGATAATGTCAAAGTCAAACAGTAGGTTCCCCTCTCCCCTATTAAGACTCTAATGCCTAGTTTCCACTGAGTGGTACGGTACGGTTCGGTTCAGTACGGTACGGTTTGGAGCGGTACACCTTGCGTTTCCACCGCCAATAGTACCCTTTCATGATAGGCGTGGTGTAGCTGGAAAGCAAAGATCGACGATTCTCTGTCAACCAATCAAACTTCTACAGAGTGTAGCTCCACCCTGTAGGTACGGTACTAATGTGCTTGGTAGTACCCCAATGAAAGGGTCCCAGAAAAGTGGTACGGTACGGTTCAGAATTAGGGTACCATTCACAATGGAAACAGCAAAAATTGCGTACCGAACCGAACTGTACCGTACCGCTCAGTGGAAACGAGCCATAATGGTCATTAAGTCCAGGGTGATGAAACTGAAGAACATCCTCACTCCAGCAATGTTGGGTGGGCTGTTGATGACCTCACTTACAGTGCAGGCCCACAGATCCAGCGTTCTACATGATAACGTTAGTGAGGGGGCACCTGGGAGACTGGTGAAGAGGAGCTGCTTTGTGGGACTGGACATTTAGTGGGGAAGAAACCTCCATAAGAGCAAGGAGTCATTTCAGGATGAATAGTCTTTGTTAGAGCACCCTGGACTTAAGCTTCTTAAGCCGGCCGTAGATGGCTGGTTCAGCAGGAACCGGAGGAGATTTGAACCATGTATAGGCAGGCGATCAATCAACTTGGGTACAACCAGCCTGTTGAATTTTACTTGCATTTATTGCTAGCGGCTGTTACAGCTGCTAGCAATAATCACTGTGTGCTTGTCGTGGAAATTAATAGGGCTTGGAGCATAGAAACCCGCTTAATGCGCTGAAGATTAATACGCACCAAACACTATTGATAGCTTGTACTGAAAAGTACAATTGTACCGCTCTTTTGCATAAGGTTTACCAAGCGCTCGGCGCCAAAAAAAGAACAGACACGCTGGGTCATTTCGATGCCATCTGCCAGGTCTCTCTCTTGGTATGTATGTGTGTGTGTGTGTGTGTGGGGATAAGAGCAAGTGTTTGTGGGTAAGAGTTTCTGTGTGTCTGCATGGATGAATGGCTGTGTGAGCTTGTGTCTATGTGTGTGCTGCTTCCTGTATGTGTGAGCTTCCTGTGTCTTCTGTGTGTGTCTCAGGGCAGGGCTTGGTTTATTTACAGCAAGTGAACAAAAGGGAGTTACAGGGAGTGGCTTCACGACCACCAATCACAGAACATGTATACATTCAAAAAGTACAATGGGCAGTGCTTATGTAGAGCCATGTGCAGAGATGAGCAGAAATGGCTGCCATCTTATCCTAATGGAAGGTTTTCACTAACAAGTCTTTCCTGCAATGACAGTTAAAGCGATAATCACTGTGAATAGCGATTATCGGTAAAAAACTGACACTGGGAGGCATTATGACTATTTAACTAAAGAAATGTCCACAATCAAATTTTCCACGACAGTGCTCCCGGCGGGAGGCTCTGTGGGAGGGAATCCCCCATCAACAAAATTGCTCCGTCTATGGCCAGCCTTACAGCTTTCCTAAAGAGGTTGAGATGGGGGGAGGGGTGTCTATATGTGCCTGGAGTTAAGCTCTAACTATTTTTGATTGACCTTCACTAAGCATTCTGAAGTTTCACATAGAGCAATGGTGTTCAAACTCATTTCTCAAAGGCCACCAGCCATTTCTATTTCTCAGTTATCTTATCAGGCTAATAGGGGGGTTACTAGTGTTCTCTTACATTGGTCTTCTATTTATGCTTCGGTGCCCCAACCTAATAAAGCATATAACATGAACTGTAGGTGGCCCTCTAGAACCAAAGATTAGTAACACTTGTATGAAACAGAAGCCTATTCAATGGACTAAGAAGCATTCTACTACAGAGTTCCCTGTTCTACCCTTATTCGGCACTTGAAGGCCTCCTATGTTTAATATAGTATTTGGTATATGTAATGGGAGAAGGGTGACCCCATGGAGGAGGCAGAACAAAATTCTCTGGTAAGAAGGTCATGACTTGCTACTCCATGAACAATGCAAGAGGCCAATAGATGGTTCAATAAACATACTGCGACGCATTTCTTCATAAAACACTCCTCTTCCGAGGAGTTTCGAAGAATATGATTCATAGTCTTTTTGTTTGAAGTCTGTTTGCTTATGGGAGGAGATGAACCCGGAGAGAGAGACCTGTGCCACTGGGTGGGTGGAGAGGTAGGGGTATAGAGGGGCTTGGGAGCAGTTCTAAGGAATGCTTCCACTTCTGTTGCAAACTGTAATAAAATGTTATCTTGTTTAACGCTGAATTCTTAAAAGAAACCTTTCCTGAGATATATTGGAGGCTGCAATTACTAACTTCTTGTAGCTGCTATTTGCCTGACTCTACTGCTAAAGTATTTTGAATCAGCAACCCAGAATGAGAATGCAGAGAAGGATTTCTGACTTAGAAGTCTGCTACATGAATAACTAAACTCTATTTTTAATCTAGAGGACTTTCTTGATTTACATAATTGTTATAAGTAAGTGAATTAGAAAATAGTGACTCCCGGGGGTTAGTATAACAGACAATCAACAAGAAATCTCAGAATGAGGTTGTCAGTGGCAACTTCATTTTTTATTCTAGGAGAGGTCTGCTACATGAATAACTAAACTCTCTTTTTCATTTAGAGAGACTTTGGCAACTACAACATCTGATACAACAACTTCTTCAGAAAACACAGAAACTGCGGCTCAATCTAAAACATCAGAGGCATCAACAGAGTCATCGTCCTTCCCAAGCACATCACAACCAGTTTCTTCTACCACACCATCCACTACTTATCTTCCAACAGAAGCCTCCAGTACATTGGAAACATCACAAACATCTCTGCCAACAGAGTTTTCAACTATGAAAGAAACAGGTTTTTCTTCGACCACAGAGAGAACAGCTTCAAATCCTCAAATAACGGAGCCATCAACCTCATTGGGTTTACCGACTTCTACTACATCAGTGCAGCCCTCAACCCTTTTAGAAACATCCAGTTCTACTCTTACTTCTGAAACATCTGTCCATACACTGCACACTTCCCCAGCAACAGAAACCTCATTGCCATCTGAAATATCATTGTCCACTTCAGAAGCTTCTTTGTCAACAAAATCTGTCACTTCTTCCAGTACATTACTTCCAGTTAGCTCTTTTCCTACAACAGAGTCTTCCACTGTGATGGAGACTTCACAGCCATTGCACTCATCAATGGCTCAAACAAGTTCCTTGACTACAGCAGAAATTGAGGTTTCAACCCCGTCCTACACATCCGAGGCACTATCCTCACATGAGTCCTCTGCTTCTCCTGGAACTGTACAACCATCAACATTCTCAGAAATATCAAAGACTTCTTTACCCTCACAAACTTCACCTTTTTCTGTAACATTGCAGACTTCCTCTGCAACCGAATCCTCACCTTCATCTGAAACTTCGCAGCCACCTGTATCATCAGAGACTACATCACCAGAGTCGTCATCCTTCCCTAGCACATCACAACCAGTTTCTTCTACTACTTTCTTCTATCCATTATCCACCACTACTAATCTACCAACAGAAGCCTCCAGTACATTGGAAACATCACAAACATCTCTGCCAACAGAGTTTTCAACTAGGAAAGAAACAGGTTTTTCTTCGACCACAGAGAGAACAGCTTCAAATCCTCATATAACGGAGGCATCAACCACATTGGGTTTACCGACTACTACTACATCAGTGCAGCCACCAACCCTTTTAGAAACATCCAGTTCTACTCTTACTTCTGAAACATCTGTCCATGTCCAAACACTGCACACTTCCCCAGCAACAGAAACCTCATCACCATCTGAAGTATCATTGTCCACTTCAACATCAGAAGCTTCTCCATCAAGAGTAACTTCTTCACCAACTTTACCTTCAACTTCTGTAACCTCTTTTTCTACAGCAGAGTCTTCCACTGTGATAGAGACTTCCCCAGCAACAGAAACCTCATTGCCATCTGAAATATCATTGTCCACTTTAGAAGCTTCTGTCTCAACAAAATCTGTGACTTCTTCCAGTACATTACTTCCAGTTAGCTCTTTTCCTTCAACAGAGTCTTCCACTGTGATGGAGACTTCACAGCCATTGCACTCATCAATGGCTCAAACAAGTTCCTTGACTACAGCAGAAATTGAGGTTTCAGCCCCATCCTACACATCTGAGGCACCATCCTCACATGAGTCCTCTGCTTCTCCTGTACAACCATCAATGACTTCTTTAATCTCACAAACTTCACCTCAAACTGTAACATTGGATACTTCCTCCGCAAAAGAAACCTCACCTTCATCTAAAACCTCGCACTCACCTGTATCATCAGAGACTACTTCATCAACAGAGTCATCGTCCTTCCCAAGCACATCACAACCAGTTACGTTTACCACATCCTCCACTGTTTATCTACCAACCAAAGCATCCAGTACATTGGAAACATCACAAACATCTCTATCAACAGAGTTTTCAACTATGAAAGAGACAAGTTTTTCTTCATTGGGATTATCTGCTTCTACAACATTAGTGCAGCCATCAACCTTTATAGAAACATCAAAATCTACTCTTACTTCTGAAACATCTGTCCATGTCCAAACACTGCACACTTCCCAAGAAACAGAAACCTCATCACCATCTGAAATATCACTGTCCACTTCAACATCAGAAGCTTCTCCATCAAGAGTAACTTCTTCACAAACTTTACCTTCAACTTCTGTAACCTCTTTTTCTACAGCAGAGTCTTCCACTGTGATGGAGACTTCACAATCAGTTAACTCACCAACGTCCACAACAATGTCTCAGGCAAGTTCTTCAGGCCCATCAGAAAGTGAGGTGTTAACCTCGTCTCACACACCTGGGGCACAAACTTCATTTCTGTCATCGACTTCTACTGCAACAATACAACCCTCAACATTCTCAGAGATACCGAGTACATCAATAAATTATAGAACGTCACCTCGAACCCAAACACTTCACACTTCCCTGGAAACTGAAACTTCAACTCCATCCGAGACATTTACACCAACGAGTCATTCAGAAGCTCCGATATCTGCAGAGTCATCCGTCTCTCCTAGCAAATCCTCTCCAATCTCTGTGAGTTTATCATCTACTGCTTCCCAAACAGAGACATCTTCCACTGTGTTGGACACATCACAATCAGTTCCATCAAGGGAGACCACACCAATGGAAGTAACAGGTTCTTCCAGTACACCAAACAGCGAGGCACCGACTCTGTCCCACACAAGTGAAGTATTGACATCGAAATCTTCTGCTTCATCAGGAACACTACAACCATCAGCATTCTCAGAAACAATAAGTACATCTCTAATTTCACAAACTCCACCTCATGCCGTAACACTGCAGACTTCCTCTGTGACAGAGCGATCACCTGTATCTGAAACATCACCATCACCCGTATCATCAGAGACCACTGCAGAACCATCGTCCTTCCCTAGCATATCACACCCAGTTTCCTCTACCACACCATCCACTACTTATCTACCAACAGAAGCCTCCAGTACATTGGAAACGTCACAAACATCTCTGCCAACAGAGTTTTCCACTATGAAAGAAACAGGTTTTTCTTCTACCACAGAGAGAACAGCTTCAAATCCTCATATAACAGAGGCATCAACCACATTGGGGACTTCTGCTACATCAGTGCAGCCATCAACCCTTTTAGAAACATCAAAATCTACTCTTACTTCTGAAACATCTGTCCCTGTCCAAACACTGCACAATTCCCAAGAAACAAAAACCTCATCACCATCTGAAATATCACTGTCCACTTCAGAAGCTTCTGTGTCAACAAAATCTGTGACTTCTTCCAGTACATTACTTCCAGTTAGCTCTTTTCCTACAACAGAGTCTTCCACTGTGATGGAGACTTCACAACCAGTTCACTCATCAATGGCTCAAACAAGTTCCTTGACTACAGCAGAAATTGAGGTTTCAACCCCGTCCCACACATCCGAGGCACTATCCTCACATGAGTCCTCTGCTTCTCCTGTACAACCATCAATGACTTCTTTAATCTCACAAACTTCACCTCAAACTGTAACATTGGATACTTCCCCTGCAAGAGAAACCTCACCTTCATCTAAAACCTCACACCCCCCTGTATCATCAGAGACTACTTCATCAACAGAGTCATCGTCCTTCCCAAGCACATCACAACCAGTTACGTTTACCACATCCTCCACTGTTTATCTACCAACCAAAGCATCCAGTACATTGGAAACATCACAAACATCTCTATCAACAGAGTTTTCAACTATGAAAGAGACAAGTTTTTCTTCATTGGGATTATCTGCTTCTACAACATTAGTGCAGCCATCAACCTTTCTAGAAACATCAAGTATAAGTCTTACTTCTGAAACATCTGTCCATGCCAAAACACTGCACACTTCCCCAGCAACAGAAACCTCATCACCATCTGAAATATCATTGTCAACTTCAACATCAGAAGCTTCTATATCAAGAGTAACTTCTTCACAAACGTTTCCTTCAACTTCTGTAACCTCTTTATCTACAGCAGAGTCATCCACTGTGATGGAGACTTCACCACTAGTTCACTCATCAATGGCTCAAACAAGTTCGTTGACTACAGCAGAAATTGAGGTTTCAACCCCACCTTACACAACCGAGACACCAACCTCATATGAGTCCTCTACTTCTCCTGGAACAGTGCAACCATCAACATTCTCAGAAATATCAAAGACTTCTTTACCCTCACAAACCTCACCTTTTTCTGTAACATTGCAGACTTCCTCTGCAACCAAATCCTCACCTTCATCTGAAACTTCACAGCCACCTGTATCATCAGAGACTACATCACCCGAATCGTCATCCTTTCCTAGCACATCACAACCAGTTTCTTTTAACACATCATCTACTACTTATCTACCAACAGAAGCCTCCAGTACATTGGAAACATCACAAACATCAATATCAACTGAGTTTTCAACCATGAAGGAAACAGGTTTTTCTTCTACCACAGAGAGAACAGCCTCAAATCCTCATGTAACGGAGGCATCAACCACATTGGGGACTTCTGCTACATCAGTGCAGCCATCAACCCTTTTAGAAACATCAAAATCTACTCTTACTTCTGAAACATCTGTCCATGTCCAAACACTGCACACTTCCCAAGAAACAGAAACCTCATCACCATCTGAAATATCATTGTCCACTTCAGAAGCTTCTGTGTCAACAAAATCTGTCACTTCTTCCAGTACATTACTTCCAGTTAGCTCTTTTCCTACAACAGAGTCTTCCACTGTGATGGAGACTTCACAGCCATTGCACTCATCAATGGCTCAAACAAGTTCCTTGACTACAGCAGAAATTGAGGTTTCAACCCCGTCCTACACATCCGAGGCACCATCCTCACAGGAGTCCTCTGCTTCTCCTGGAACAGTACAACCATCAACATTCTCAGAAATATCAAAGACTTCTTTACCCTCACAAACTTCACCTTTTTCTGTAACATTGCAGACTTCCTCTGCAACCGAATCCTCACCTTCATCTGAAACTTCACAGCCACCTGTATCATCAGAGACTACATCACCAGAGTCGTCATCCTTCCCTAGCACATCACAACCAGTTTCTTCTACTACTTTCTTCTATCCACTATCCACCACTACTTATCTTCCAACGGAAGCCTCCAGTACATTGGAAACATCACAAACATCTCTGCCAACAGAGTTTTCAACTAGGAAAGAAACAGGTTTTTCTTCTACCACAGAGAGAACAGCCTCAAATCCTCATGTAACGGAGGCATCAACCTCATTGGGTTTAACGACTTCTACTGCATCAGTACAGCCACCAACCCTTTTAGAAACATCAAAATCTACTCTTACTTCTGAAACATCTGTCCATGTCCAAACACTGCACACTTCCCCAGCAACAAAAACCTCATTGCCATCTGAAATATCATTGTCAACTTCAATATCAGAAGCTTCTCCATCAAGAGTAACTTCTTCACAAACTTTACGTTCAACTTCTGTAACCTCTTTTTCTACAGCAGAGTCTTCCACTGTGATGGAGACTTCACAATCAGTTAACTCACCAAAGTCCACGACAATGTCTCAGGCAAGTTCTTCAGGCCCATCAGAAAGTGAGGTGTCAACCTTGTCTCACACAACTGAGGCACAAACTTCATTTCTGTCATCGACTTCTACTGCAACAATACAACCCTCAACAATCTCAGAGATACCGAGTACATCAACAAATTATAGAACGTCACCTCGAACCCAAACACTTCACACTTCCCTGGAAACTGAAACTTCAACTCCATCCGAGACATTTACACCAACTGGTCATTCAGAAGCTCCGATATCTGCAGAGGCATCCGTCTCTCCTAGCACATCCTCTCCAATCTCTGTGAGTTTATCATCTACTGCTTCCCAAACAGAGACATCTTCCACTGTGTTGGACACATCACAATCAGTTCCATCAAGAGAGACCACACCAATGGAAGTAACAGGTTCTTCCAGTACAACAAACAGCGAGGCACCAACTCTGTCCCATACAAGTGAAGTATTGACATCAGAATCTTCTGCTTCATCAGGAACAGTACAACCATCAGCATTCTCAGAAACAATAAGTACATCTCTAATTTCACAAACTCCACCTCATGCCGTAACACTGCAGACTTCCTCTGTGACAGAGCGATCACCTGTATCTGAAACATCGCAATCACCTGTATCATCAGAGACCACTGCAGAACCATCATCCTTCCCTAGCACATCGCACCCAGTTTCCTCTACCACACCATCCACTACTTATCTACCAACAGAAGCCTCCAGTACATTGGAAACATCACAAACATCTCTGCCAACAGAGTTTTCCACTATGAAAGAAACAGGTTTTTCTTCTACCACAGAGAGAACAGCTTCAAATCCTCAGATAACGGAGGCATCAACCACATTGAAAACTTCTACTACACCAGTGCAGCCATCATCCTTTATAGAAACATCAAGTTCTACTCTTACTTCTGAAACATCTGTCCATGTCCAAACACTGCACACTTCCCAAGAAACAGAAACCTCATCACCATCTGAAATATCATTGTCCACTTCAACATCAGAAGCTTCTCCATCAAGAGTAACTTCTTCACAAACTTTACCTTCAACTTCTGTAACCTCTTTTTCTACAGCAGAGTCTTCCACTGTGATGGAGACTTCACAATCAGTTAACTCACCAAAGTCCACGACAATGTCTCAGGCAAGTTCTTCAGGGACCTCAGAAAGTGAGGTGTCAACCTTGTCTCACACAACTGAGGCACAAACTTCATTTCAGTCATCGACTTCTACTGAAACAATACAACCCTCAACAATCTCAGAGATACCGAGTACATCAAAAACTTATAGAACGTCACCTCGAACCCAAACCCTTCACACTTCCCTGGAAACTGAAACTTCAACTCCATCCGAGACATTTACACCAACTGGTCAATCAGAAGCTCCAATATCTGCAGAGTCATCCGTCTCTCCTAGCACATCCTCTCCAATCTCTGTGAGTTTATCATCTACTACTTCCCAAACAGAGACATCTTCCACTGTGTTGGACACATCACAATCAGGTCCATCAAGAGAGACCACACCAATGGAAGTAACAGGTTCTTCCAGTACACCAAACAGCAAGGCACCAACTCTGTCCCACACAAGTGAAGTATTGACATCGGAATCTTCTGCTTCATCAGGAACAGTACAACCATCAGCATTCTCAGAAAAAATAAGTACATCTCTAATTTCACAAACTCCACCTCATGCCGTAACACTGCAGACTTCATCTGTGACAGAGCGATCACCTGTATCTGAAACATCACAATCACCCTTATCATCAGAGACCACTGCAGAACCATCGTCCTTCCCTAGCACATCACACCCAGTTTCCTCTACCACACCGTCCACTACCTATCTACCAACAGAAGCCTCCAGTACATTGGAAACATCACAAACATCTCTGCCAACAGAGTTTTCAACTATGAAAGAAACAAGTTTTTCTTCTACCACAGAGAGAACAGCTTCAAATCCTCAGATAACGGAGGCATCAACCACATTGGGGACTTCTGCTACATCAGTGCAGTCATCAACCCTTTTAGAAACATCAAAATCTACTCTTACTTCTGAAACATCTGTCCATGTCCAAACACTGCACACTTCCCAAGAAACAGAAACCTCATCACCATCTGAAATATCATTGTCCACTTCAGAAGCTTCTGTGCCAACAAAATCTGTGACTTCTTCCAGTACATTACTTCCAGTTAGCTCTTTTCCTACAACAGAGTATTCAACTGTGACGGAGACTTCACAGCCAGTTCACTCATCAATGGCTCAAACAAGTTCCTTGACTACAGCAGAAATTGAGGTTTCAACCCCGTCCTACACATCCGAGGCACCATCCTCACATGAGTCCTCTGCTTCATCTGGAACAGTACAACCATCAATGACGTCTTCAGTATCACAAACTTCACCTCATACTGTAACATTGGATACTTCCTCCGCAACAGAAACCTCACCTTCATCTAAAACCTCACACCCCCCTGTATCATCAGAGACTACTTCATCAACAGAATCATCGTCCTTACCAAGCACATCACAACCAGTTACTTTTACCACATCCTCCACTATTTATCTACCAACCAAAGCCTCCAGTACATTGGAAACATCACAAACATCTCTGCCAACAGAGTTTTCAACTATGAAAGAGACAAGTTTTTCTTCATTGGGATTATCTGCTTCTACAACATTAGTGCAGCCATCAACCTTTTTAGAAACATCAAGTATAAGTCTTACATCTGAAACATCTGTCCATGCCAAAACACTGCACACTTCCCCAGCAACAGAAACCTCATCACCATCTGAAATATCATTGTCCACTTCAATATCAGAAGCTTCTCCATCAAGAGTAACTTCTTCACAAACGTTTCCTTCAACTTCTGTAACCTCTTTATCTACAGCAGAGTCATCCACTGTGATGGAGACTTCAGCACTTATTCACTCATCAATGGCTCAAACGAGTTCTTTGACTACAGCAGAAATTGAGGTTTCAACCCCACCTTACACAACCGAGACACCATCCTCACATGAGTCCTCTACTTCTCCTGGAACAGTGCAACCATCAACATTCTCAGAAATATCAAAGACTTCTTTACCCTCACAAACCTCACCTTTTTCTGTAATATTGCAGACTTCCTCTGCAACCAAATCCTCACCTTCATCTGAAACTTCACAGCCACCTGTATCATCAGAGACTACATCACCAGAATCGTCATCCTTCCCTAGCACATCACAACCAGTTTCTTTTAACACATCATCTACTACTTATCTACCAACAGAAGCCTCCAGTACATTGGAAACATCACAAACATCTCTGCCAACAGAGTTTTCAACTATGAAAGAAACAGGTTTTTCTTCTACCACAGAGAGATCAGCCTCAAATCCTCAAATAACGGAGGCATCAACCTCATTGGGATTACCCACTTCTGCTACATCAGTGCAGCCATCAACCTTTATAGAAACATCAAAATCCACTCTTACTTCTGAAACATCTGTCCATGTCCAAACACTGCACACTTCCCAAGAAACAGAAACCTCATCACCATCTGAACTATCATTGTCCACTTCAATATCAGAAGCTTCTCCATCAAGAGTAACTTCTTCACAAACTTTACCTTCAACTTCTGTAACCTCTTTTTCTACAGCAGAGTCTTCCACTGTGATGGAGACTTCACAAACAGTTAACTCACCAAAGTCCACAACAATGTCTCAGACAAGTTCTTCAGGCCCATCTGAAAGTGAGGTTTCAACCTTGTCTCACACAACTGAGGGACAAATTTCATTTCTGTCATCGACTCCAACCGCAGAAATACAACCCTCAACATTCTCAGAGATACCGAGTACATCAACAAATTATAGAACGTCACCTCGAACCCAAACACTTCACACTTCCCTGGAAACTGAAACTTCAACTCCATCCGAGACATTTACACCAACTGGTCAATCAGAAGCTCCAACATCTGCAGAGTCACCCGTCTCTCCTAGCACATCCTCCCTAATCTCTGTGATTTTATCCTCTACTGTTTTCCAAACAGAGACATCTTCCACTGTGTTGGACACATCACAACCAGGTCCATCAAGAGAGACCACACCAATGGAAGTAACAGGTTCTTCCAGTACACCAAACAGCGAGGCACCAACTCTGTCCCACACAAGTGAAGTATTGACATCAGAATCTTCGGCTTCATCAGGAACAGTACAACCATCAACATTCTCAGAAACAATAAGTACATCTCTAATTTCACAAACTCCACCTCATGCCGTAACACTGCAGACTTCCTCTGTGACAGAGCGATCACCTGTATCTGAAACATCACAATCACCTGTATCATCAGAGACTACTGCAGAACCATCGTCCTTCCCTAGCACATCGCACCCAGTTTCCTCTACCACACCGTCCACTACTTATCTACCAACAGAAGCCTCCAGTACATTGGAAACATCACAATCATTAATATCAACTGAGTTTTCAACTATGAAAGAAACAGGTTTTTCTTCTACCACAGAGAGAACAGCGTCAAATCCTCATATAACGGAGGCATCAACCTCATTGGGTTTACCAACTACTACTACATCAGTGCATCCATCGATCTTTTTAGAAACATCAAGTTCTACTCTTACTTCTGAAACATCTGTCCATGTCCAAACACTGCACACTTCCCAAGAAACAGAAACCTCATCACCATCTGAAATATCATTGTCCACTTCAACATCAGAAGCTTCTCCATCAAGAGTAACTTCTTCACAAACTTTACCTTCAACTTCTGTAACCTCTTTTTCTACAGCAGAGTCTTCCACTGTGACGGAGACTTCACAACCAGTTCACTCCCCAACGTCCACAACAATGTTTCAGGCAAGTTCTTCAGGCCCATCAGAAAGTGAGGTGTCGACCTTGTCTCACACAACTGAAGCACAAACTTCATTTCCGTCATCGACTCCTACCGCAACAATACAACCATCAACATTCTCAGAGATACCGAGTACATCAACAACTTATAGAACGTCAGCTCACATCCAAACACTTCACACTTCCCTGGAAACTGAAACTTCAACTCCATCCAAGACATTTACACCAACTGGTCATTCAGAAGCTCCGATATCTGCAGAGTCATCCGTCTCTCCTAGCACATCCTCTCCAATCTCTGTGAGTTTATCATCTACTGCTTTCCAAACAGAGACATCTTCCATTGTGTTGGACACATCACAATCAGTTCCATCAAGAGAGACCACACCAATGGAAGTAACAGGTTCTTCCAGTACACCAAACAGCGAGGCACCAACTCTGTCCCACACAAGTGAAGTATTGACATCGGAATCTTCGGCTTCATCAGGAACATTACAACCATCAACATTCTCAGAAACAATAAGTACATCTCTAATTTCACAAACTCCACCTCATGCCGTAACACTGCAGACTTCCTCTGTGACAGAGCGATCACCTGTATCTGAAACATCACAATCACCTGTATCATCAGAGACCACTGCAGAACCATTGTCCTTCCCTAGCACATCGCACCCAGTTTCCTCTACCACTCCATCCACTACTTATCTACCAACAGAAGCCTCCAGTACATTGGAAACATCACAAACATCTCTGCCAACAGAGATTTCAACTATGAAAGAAACAAGTTTTTCTTCTACCACAGAGAGAACAGCTTCGAATCCTCAGATAACGGAGGCATCAACCACGTTGGGTTTACTGACTTCTACTACATCAGTGCAGTCATCATCCTTTATAGAAACATCAAAATCTACTCTTACTTCTGAAACATCTGTCCATGTCCAAACACTGCACACCTCCCCAGAAACAGAAACCTCATCACCATCTGAACTATCATTGTCCACTTCAACATCAGAAGCTTCTCCATCAAGAGTAACTTCTTCACAAACTTTACCTTCAACTTCTGTAACCTCTTTTTCTACAGCAGAGTCAGAGATTTCAACAACTGCAGAACCATCATCTATCCCTAGCACATCACACCCAGTTTCTTCTACCACACCATCCACTACTTATCTACCAACAGAAGCCTCCAGTACATTGGAAACATCACAAACATCTCTGCCAACAGAGTTTTCAACTATGAAAGAAACAGGTTTTCCTTCTACCACAGAGAGAACAGCTTCAAATCCTCAAATAACGGAGGCATCAACCACATTGGGGACTTCTACTACACCAGTGCAGTCATCATCCTTTATAGAAACATCAAAATCTACTCTTACTTCTGAAACATCTGTCCATGTCCAAACACTGCACACCTCCCCAGAAACAGAAACCTCATCACCATCTGAAATATCATTGTCCACTTCAACATCAGAAGCTTCTCCATCAAGAGTAACTTCTTCACAAACTTTACCTTTAACTTCTGTAACCTCTTTTTCTACAGCAGAGTCTTCCACTGTGATGGAGACTTCACCATCAGTTAACTCACCAAAGTCCACAACAATGTCTCAGGCAAGTTCTTCAGGGACCTCAGAAAGTGAGGTGTCAACCTTGTCTCACACAACTGGGGCACAAACTTCATTTCAGTCATCGACTTCTACTGCAACAATACAACCCTCAACACTCTCAGAGATACTGAGTACATCAACAAATTATAGAACGTCACCTCGAACCCAAACACTTCACACTTCCCTGGAAACTGAAACTTCAACTCCATCCGAGACATTTACACCAACTAGTCATTCAGAAGCTCCGATATCTGCAGAGTCATCCGTCTCTCCTAGCACATCCTCTCCAATCTCTGTGAGTTTATCATCTACTGCTTCCCAAACAGAGACATCTTCCATTGTGTTGGACACATCACAATCAGTTCCATCAAGAGAGACCACACCAATGGAAGTAACAGGTTCTTCCAGTACACCAAACAGCAAGGCACCGACTCTGTCCCACACAAGTGAAGTATTGACATCAGAATCTTCTGCTTCATCAGGAACAGTACGACCATCAACATTCTCAGAAACAATAAGTACATCTCTAATTTCACAAACTCCACCTCATGCCGTAACACTGCAGACTTCCTCTGTGACAGAGCGATCGACCGTATCTGAAACATCACAATCACCTGTATCATCAGAGACCACTGCAGAACCATCATCCTTCCCTAGCACATCGCACCCAGTTTCCTCTACCACACCGTCCACTACTTATCTACCAACAGAAGCCTCCAGTACATTGGAAACATCACAATCAGTTTCACCAATGGAAGTAACGGGTTCTTCTAGTGAACCATCAACTCCTTCAGAAGCTTCATCGTCAACAAAATCCTCAGCTGTGTTTGAAACATCATCCTCAGTTCTTCCAACAGAAGTTACAACAATGAAGGAAACCCGTGTTTCTAGTACAATTGGAAGCATTATTTCAACTTCTCTTCCATCCAAACCATTATCTACATCTGAGTCATCGCCTTTTACTGCAACTCTACAACCATCAACATTCTCAGAAATGTCACCCACCTCTTTGAATTTGCAAACATCTCCACTTTACACTTCGGCAGTAAAAGAAACATCAACATTATCTAAAACAACATTGTCATTTTCGGCATCAGAAACTTCTGGAGCAACAGAGTCTGAAACATCAGCCCAGGTTCTAGATACGTCTCCTCTTCAGTTCACAACACATGGAAAGACAAGTACATTCCAATCATCACCAAAAACTACTTCTTCAATAAGCAAGACCTCCATAAAGCAGTGTTCCGAATTTGTGTATGGAGATAACTGTGAAGATGGCATGGACCACATCAATGTCACGATAGGTACAGTGTTGTTTCATTTGTATATATATATATGATATAAAAGTGATTATAGTATATTTTTATATGGCTATTTTAAATGTTAATTTAAATGATCACTTTTATATGATTGGGAAGGACATTTACACTATCTGACAAAAGTAAGTACACCCCTCAGATTTTTGTAAATATTTTATTCTATGTTTTCATGTGACAACACTGAAGAAATGAGACTTTGCTACAATGTAAAGTAGTGAGTGTACAGCTTGTATAACAGTGTAAATTTACTGTCCCCTCAAAATAACTCAACACACAGCCATTAATGTCTAAACTGCTGGTAACAAAAGTGAGTACACCCCTAAGTGAAAATGTCCAAACCTACATAGTTACATAGTTACATAGTTAGTAAGGTTGAAAAAAGACACAAGTCCATCTGGCTCAACCAATAAAAATAAAAAAAAAACAGTATTGAAAACCTAACCATACAATCCCATATACACAATCCTATACCGGCAGTTGATCCAGAGGAAGGCGAAAAAACCCAGCAAAGCATGATCCAATTTGCTACAGCAGGGGAAAAATATTCCTTCCTGATCCCCCGAGAGGCAATCTAATATTCCCTGGATCAACTTTACCTATAAATATTAGTACCCATTTATATTATGTACACCTAGGAAGAATCCAGGCCTTTTTTAAAGCAATCTAGTGAGCTAACCAGAACCATCCATTTGGAGACAAAATCTCTTTTCCTCTAGACGTAAAGATCGCCCCCTTGTCCTGTGTGTTGACCTTAAAGTGAACAACTATATGGACCCCTTATGTATTTATACATGGTGATCATATCCCCCCCCCTTATGTATTTATACATGGTGATCATATCCCCCCTTATGTATTTATACATGGTGATCATATCCCCCCTTATGTATTTATACATGGAGATCATATCCCCCCTTATGTATTTATACATGGTGATCATATCCCCCCTTATGTATTTATACCTGGTGATCATATCCCCCCTTATGTATTTATACCTGGTGATCATATCCCCCCTTATCTATTTATACATGGTGATCATATCCCCCCTTTAATCTCCTCTTCTCAGGAGAGAATAAATTCAGTTCCTCTAATTTTGCTAACTTCGACTTGAACATCGGTCATTCGATCGTTCGAACAAATGTGCTTCTTCGCTGGAAATTCAAGATACCATAATGCACTGCGCGCGCGCGCCGCACGTTATGTGATTGGCCAAAGCATCCACCCTGACCTCATGCTTTTTCCAATCAAATTATCTCTGTCATGATTGGACTAAAGGCAGGCTGCCTTTAGCCAATCATGGCTCAGGGGCCAAGTACACGCCCCACACTACATAAAGGCTGCCCGCACAGCCACAGCGTGTAGTGTGATTGTGCGGGCGAGGAGACAGGGAGAAGATCTCGTTTGTGCAGTGAGACATTCCTAGCAGTGTAGGGAGGGACAGGAACGTGTTTGAGCCAGGGCAAGAATAGCTTTTTTTGCAGTTTGTCAGACAGTGCGGTGAGACATTCCTAGCAGTGTAGGGAGGGACAGGAATGTGTTTGAGGCAGGGAGAGATTCGTATCTTTGCAGTTTGTCAGACAGTGCAGAGAGACATTGCTAGCAGTGTAGGGAGGGACAGGAATGTGTTTGAGGCAGGGAGAGATTCGTATCTTTGCAGTTTGTCAGACAGTGCAGAGAGACATTGCTAGCAGTGTAGGGAGGGACAGGAATGTGTTTGAGGCAGGGAGAGATTTGTTTCTTTGCTGTTTGTCAGACAATGCAGAGAGACATTGCTAGCAGTGTAAGGAGGGACAGGAATGTGTTTGAGGCAGGGAGAGATTTGTTTCTTTGCTGTTTGTCAGACAGTGCAGAGAGACATTGCTAGCAGTGTAAGGAGGGACAGGAATGTGTTTGAGGCAGGGAGAGATTTGTTTCTTTGCAGTTTGTCAGAAAGTGCAGAGAAACATTCCTAGCAGGGAGGGAGAGAGATTTGTGCTTTTTACAAGTTCAGAGATCAGATAGTGAGAAGTATATTCACTAGTGCATACCATAGACCATATACCATACATTGATCTCTATATATATAGGGCTATTAATTACATCATATCAGGTCATTGCGCATACTGTATACCCATTTCATCTTTCCCTATCTATAGGGCTATTGATTACATCATATCAGTGAGAGTATTGTTAATCGGTCACTTGCGTACATCCTATAAGCAGCACATCTCATCTATAGGGCTATTGATTACATCATATCAGGTCATTGAGTATCTATTGGTCATTTGCATATACCCTATATTGATCTGTATCAACATTATGTCCGAAAGGCCGACAAGGAGAGGCCGACGCTCACAGGCTACGAAAAGAGGGCAAGAGGGCGTCTGTGTCCATTGTAAAAAGTGGTGGTCACAGTCGACATCCTCTGCAGGCGGGCACGCCCGTCCTTTATTTCCGGTGCTGCGAGTGCTATTCAGCCACAACATGTGGAGGACTTGGTGGAGTGGATCAATAAGCCGTCCTCATTCTCCTCTTCCTCTGACATCCACGCTCCCAGTAGTTTGCCTTCCACCGCAGCTGCCAAAGTGGCCCGTTCCACAGGCTCCTTCTCCACAGCTAGTCCTTCAGTTGCCCCACCATCATGCACGGAGGAGTCACCTGAACTATTCGATCATAGTGTCAGTGACATGCTCCTGGAGGATGCGCAGCAATTTGAAAGCTGTGATGTTGGTTCCCAGGTTGAGGAAGGGAATAACATGAGCCTAGAGAGAGGGAGTGACAATGACGGACAGGAAACCAGCAGTCATGTTGCCACAGCTGAAGCATATTGCCAAGTTTGCTCCAGTGACGAGGAGGGAGGGGATGATGAGGTCACTGACTGTACTTGGGTGCCTGACAGGATAGAGGAGGAAGGGGAGGATGAGGAGGACGCACAACTCCAATGAGGCAGGATGTGCTCCAGGGGCTGCCATAGCAATAGCCAACCTATTGCGTCACAGCACAGAGCTCCACAGGTGCAGGGTGCTGCAAACTCACCACGGACTCACAAAAGTTCATTAGTGTGGGCTTTTTTCAGCACATGTACAGTAGACCGCAGCATTGCTGTTTGCAACATCTGTCTAAAGCGGATCAAGCATGGCCAGAACACCAGCCGCTTGGGCACCACATGCTTGACAAGGCATTTGACGACCTGCCATGCAGTCTGTTGGCAACAGCACCTGAAAGAGGCACCAGATCAAAAAAAGCATACATCACCTTGCTCCTCATCTGTGATCTCTAACCCTACTATACCTCATGCCTTCTCAAATACCTGCATTGAGAGGGATGATGGTATAGCAATGAGTGGCACAGAGAGTTGCACCCAATCTGCTAGCAGTACACCACCGCTTGATTTGAGCAGCAGGCAAATTTTACTACCCCAGTTTTTGAACCGTAGAAAGAAATACTGTCCCAGCCATCCACATGCTCAGCGTCTTAATGCTAGCTTGGCCGAATTGCTAGGATTACAGTTGCTGCCTTTTCATCTGGTAGACTCGGCTCCCTTTCCTGAATTTGTGGAATGTGCTGCACCACAGTGGTAGGTCCCAAAAAAGGCATTTCTTTTCACGTAAGGCCATTCCAGCTCTCTACTCTCATGTGGAAGGTAGTGTTTTGGCCTCATTGGACAAAGTGGTCAGTAGGAAGGTGCACATTACTGCTGACTCTTGGTCCAGCAGGCATAGACAGGGACGTTACATTTCTTTCACGGCGCACTGGGTAACTCTGCTGCCAGCTGGGAAGGATGCAGGACAGGGTTCGGTGTTGCAGCTTGTTTTGCCACCACACCTCCAAAAAGCTGGTGCTGGTTCTGCCACATCTGGCTACTCCACCACCTCCTCATAGAAACATAGAATGTGTCGGCAGGTAAGAACTATTTGGCCCATCTAGTCTGCCCAATATATCTGAATCCTATGAATAGTCCCTGGTCCTATCTTATATGAAGGATAGCCTTATGCCTATCCCATGCATGCTTAAACTCCTTCACTGTATTTGCAGCTACCACTTCTGCAGGAAGGTTATTCCATGCATCCACTACTCTCTCAGTAAAGTAATACTTCCTCATATTACTTTTAAACCTTTGCCCCTCTAATTTAAAACTGTGTCCTCTTGTGGTAGTTTTTCTTCTTTTAAATATGCTCTCCTCCTTTTCTGAGTTGATTCCCTTTATGTATTTAAAAGTTTCTATCATATCCCCTCTGTCTCTTCTTTCTTCCAAGCTATACATGTTAAGGTCCTTTAACCTTTCCTGGTAAGTTTTTTCCTGCAATCCATGTACTAGTTTAGTAGCTCTTCTCTGAACTCTCTCTAGAGTATCTATATCCTTCTGGAGATATGGCCTCCAGTACTGCGCACAATACTCCAAGTGAGGTCTCACCAGTGTTCTGTACAGCGGCATAAGCACTTCTCTCTTTCTACTGCTTATACCTCTCCCTATACATCCAAGCATTCTGCTGGCATTTCGTGCTGCTCTATTACATTGTCTTCCCACCTTTAAGTCTTCTGAAATAATTACTCCTAAATCCCTTTCCTCAGATACTGAGGTCAGGACTGTGTTAAATATTCTATATTCTGCCCTTGGGTTTTTACGCCCCAGGTGCATTATCTTGCACTTATCCACATTAAATTTTAGTTGCCAGAGTTCTGACCATTCTTCTAGTTTTCCTAAATCCTTTTCCATTTGGCGTTTCCCTCCAGGAACATCAACCCTGTTACATATCTTTGTGTCATCAGCAAAAAGACAAACCTTACCATCGAGGCCTTTTGCAATATCACTTATGAAGATATTAAACAAAATTGGTCCCAGTACAGATCCCTGAGGTACCCCACTGGTAGCATGACCTTGTTCTGAATGTTCTCCATTGACTACAACCCTCTGTTGTCTGTCACTCAGCCACTGCCTAATCCACTCAACAATATGGGAGTCCATGCTCAATGACTGTAGTTTATTGATAAGTCTTCTATGTGGGACAGTGTCAAAAGCCTTACTAAAATCTAGATATGCAATGTCTACTGCACCTCCACCGTCTATTATTTTAGTCACCCAGTCAAAAAAATCTATAAGATTTGTTTGACATGATCTCCCTGAAGTAAACCCATGTTGTTTTTCATCTTGCAATCCATGGGATTTAAGATGTTCCACAATCCTATCCTTTAATAGGGTTTCCATTAATTTGCCTACTATTGATGTCAGACTCAATTTCAAATTTGTATGGGATTCTTACCAGCAGGTCCCGTTCCTGCACCCAGCAAGAGTAACTGTGAGGCCTTGGTTACGGTGTTCAGGCACCACCTACAGCAAAGGCCTAATTTTTGGCACCTGTATAGCAAATGCAATTTAAAATCTGTATGGAATTCTTATCAGCAGGTCCCATTCCTGCACCCAGCAAGAGTAACTGTGAGGGGTTGGGGTGTTCAGGCACCACCAACAACCAAGGCCTTCTGCAATTTTATTTACTGCTGTGGTTCACCCCCCGCTGCTGCTGTGGCTGCTTAGATGCTGGAACCATTGATAGTCCTATCAGTGAGTAGTCATCCTAGCTCCACCCACAGCACACATGACAGCTCTATTTGCAGGAGCTTTGGGAAATAATGTTATATCATGCCCCAGTACCCCTATTCTATACCCCCACCCCAGCACTGTCTAGCAGGATGCAGGAGAAATCGAAAACTACATTTACAAAATAAAAAGAGGTCAATTCTTTTTAAGACGTTTTAACATGCCAGCTTGCATTGGAAATGACGCTTATCACTCTGGGGGGGGGGGGGGGGGGACACTAGGGGACTTAGATGCAGATAACTATATGGTCCATATAGTGGGGGAAACCCTAGCGGGCTTAGATGCAGATAACTATACGGTCCATATAGTGAATTTGGTGTAGAGGTTTTTACTTTCAGGTCATAAGAGAGGACAAGGGGCACTCTTTACGCGTAGAGGAAAAAGAGACACGGAAAGGTTTCTTCACAGTAAGAGCTGTGAAAATGTGGAATAGACTTTCTCAAGAACTGGTTTTGACCAGTTCCGTAGCTTGTTTTATAAAAAGGCCTGGATTCTTTCCTAAATGTACAAAATATACCTTGATACTGATATTTATAGGCAAAGGTGATCCAGAGATTATCCAATTGCCTCTTGGGGGGGGGGTCAGGAAGGAATTATTTTCCTCTGCTGGATCAAATTGGATCTTGCTATATTGGAGGGGAGGGGAGGGGGGGTTGATTGAGTTCCTCTGGATCAGCTGTGGGTGTAAGATGGTGTATGTGATGGGAGTCACTTTGGTTGGGGGGCCTGTGGAACCCAGCTTACCTTAGAGAGGTTGGGAAATCCCTGTCTCAGCCCCCTAGGCCCCTCTTATGTGTAAGTCACCCTGTGTCTATTAGGGGCACTGGGTGGCCAAGAAAATTACGGACAACTACTTAATAGACACTGAGAATATGGTTTGGATTACTTCAAATAGGAGAGTAATATTTATCAACAATATCCCTCAGGAAATCTATGATACAATAACTGCACTGTATCAGAATGATGGAACAGTGGATGAGCTTTGCCTCATAGACTATTGTAGGTCGGAGCCGGACAGTCTATTACTGGGGTCTCCTTCTATTGTCTAAAGGAGTTCTGTGTTTATACTTAGGATAATGTGTATTGTACTTTTATGAGTTCGATGCTGACAGTCTGACCTGGAATGAGATCCCTGATTGTCCAGGTGAATAGTTTAATTTACCTAATGTTTAGCTGAATATAATTATATTTCTGTGTGCAGTTTGTATTTTTAGGGTAATATGATCAGGGGGGGGAGGGTCCTCCTGTGTGGTATATATTATGTATGCAGTATGTAGTGTTAGGGTAATATGATTGGGGGGTCCTCCTGTGAGGTATATATTATGTATACAGTATGTAGTGTTAGGGTAATATGGTCAGGAGGGGGTGGGGTATATATTATGTATACAGAATGTAATTTAGGGGGAGCTGGTGGATGCCTATGCAGACCTTGAAACGGAGATTCAGCAACTTCAAAATAAAATGGCAGATCTAGAGGACAGAGCAAGAAGAAACAACATTAAATTTAGAGGAATCCCCGAATCGGTTCTGCATAGGGATCTAACGAATTATGTCCAGCAATACATGAAATCTCTCATACCCACATTAAATGATGTAGAACTGTGTATAGATAGAACACATCGATTTCCTAAACCAAAGTTTTTACCGGACACAGTACCAAGAGATGTCCTTACTAGAGTACACTATTATCATGTGAAGGAGAAAGTGATGCTGGCTGCGAGGAGAAATCCTGTTCTCCCGGAACAATTCAAAGGGATATCATTGTATTCTGATTTATCTCAGCAAACAGTGATGAATCGAAAAAAATTAACCCCTATCACTAAGATATTACAAACACATAAGGTTATTTACAGATGGGGTTTCCCTACAAAATTATTAATCACTTGGAAGGGAAAAGTTTTTCCTGTTTATAGTGTAGAGAAGGGACTGCTATTCCTTAAACAATGGCAGTTGTTACCCAATGATGCTCCCCCGAAGGAATCATAATTAATGTAATAAGGGGGAACTGGCGGCCTTTTATCCTCTCCCTCCCCCCCCTTTTTTTTTTTTTTTTTTTGGGGGGTGTGGGGGATGGTATAGAAGAGGATTGGGGGCTTTGAAGTTTCATATAAATGATTAGAGAAAATCTGTACTATTCGTAAAGTGGTTGCAAGGGGAGACATGAAGGGATAGGGAGGACGCCTTACTTAGAAAATATGTGTCTCTCATGTGAGAGAGTAGGTCGGTGTTATAATACACCAATAAATTCTGCCTCTGATAGAAGCAGTATTAACTGCCCATTTGCCTGCAATGGTTCAGGTATTTTTTTTTTATTATCATGTACTATGTATATTTTTCTCGTGTTTTTTTTTACTTTTTTGATTTATTGTTTCATACCCCCTCCCTTCCTTCCAGAAAATCTAATAACAAAAATACTAAAGATGAATTTGGATAATATTTTCAATAAGGATATAAATAACTGTATAAACCAAATACAGATACAAAATTATTCTAAATTAAAAAAGAATACCGGCAAAATAATAAAAAAGATACATATTAAATGCCACTGACCATTTTTTCAATAAATGCCAAAGGCCTTAATAGCCCATATAAGAGAAATACATTATTGAAAGAAGCTAAATTAAACAATACTGATATAATATTTGCTCAGGAGACACACTTCTCTATTTCAAAGTGTCCACGTTTTCAGTTCGAACACTTTCCACACATATTCTTGGCCAACAGCCCAAAAAAAACGAGCGGGACCTTAATTGCGATTAGAAGTACAGTTAAGTTTGAACACATACGTACTATTCAGGACCCTACGGGACGCTATATAATATTAATATGTAAGCTCAATAATTCAGTCTTTACGTTGGTAAATTTGTATGCTCCTAATACCGGTCAACGTCGATTTTTATCACCGCTTTTACAAAAAATTAAGGAGGAGAGGAAAGGGGCCTTAATAATAGGAGGGGATTTTAACACAATTCTCGATATAAAACTGGATACCTCAAACCCCACTAGAAGAACAACACAGTCTATACTACCTCTATTGGCAAAATACGAATTATTCGATATCTGGCGGGCCATGCATGGTACAGAGAGAGATTACACCTTTCTCTCTCCGGTCCATATGGTCTACTCTCGTATAGATTTTTTTCTTACAGATAAAATCATGTTACAAAACATTCAAAAATCAAAAATTGGCACAGCTGGATGGTCTGACCATGCACCGATTATTCTGACCCTAGATGATAGATTGTCGAGTACTCCACCCCGACGATGGAGGTTGAATACATCATTATTACAGAACACCGAACTGTGCCAAAAAATATTGAGTGAGCATAAACAATACTTTGAATTTAATGATAACTTGGAAGTTAATAGGTTTGTATTATGGAATGCATATAAAGCATATATGAGGGGCATTTTGATCAAAATGTCATCGTACATTAATCGACAGAGGCGAAAAAAGATAGGAGATATCATGGATAGTATAGCAATAAATGAAATAACAAATAAAAAAAACCCTACGCTACAAGGTACACAAACCATAATAAAACTTAGACAAGAATTAAGGTTATTATTATTAAATAACCAAGAATATAATTTAAAGGTCCTTAAAGCAAAAGAATATAGCATGGGTAATAAAGTGGGGCGCTGGTTAGCTAGGAAAGTAAAGGCAAAACAAGTTACTAAAAGAATTGATGAGCTCATACACCCTATTACACATAAGAGACTTATAAACCCTAAAGATATTGCAAATGCCTTCGCAGATTATTATCAATCACTGTATGACCTAAAAAAAAACAAAACTATACACCAGCCAACAATAGAGATAATTTCAAATTATTTAGCACAGATTTCCCTACCTAAGCTTACGGAAGATCAATTAAAATCAATATCTGAACCATTTTCCATTCAGGAGATTAGATTGGTTATTAACAAGCTACCTAATCAGAAAGCATCAGGAGAAGATGGCTTCTCTAACGAATATTATAAGAGTTTGTCCTCAGAAGTGGCC
This sequence comes from Pelophylax lessonae, assembly GCF_965119305.1. NCBI lineage: Eukaryota > Metazoa > Chordata > Amphibia > Anura > Ranidae > Pelophylax > Pelophylax lessonae. The sequence continues at coordinate 1,832,173 of NC_138779.1, forward strand.
CCCCAGCTAAAATCGCTATTTGAATTGGTAGCCACTACTGGTTCTTTCCCGTCGGAAATGTTGAAGGGGTTAATAGTTACTATCCCTAAACAGAAAAAAGATCCTAAAGATCCCTCATCTTATAGGCCCATTGCCTTACTAAATACAGACATAAAGATTTTTGCAAAATTGGTCGCGAATAGACTACAGGAGTTTTTACCTCACTTGGTACATGCGGACCAAGTGGGGTTTGTGCCAGGGAGACAGGCCCCCGATGGAACTAGAAGAATTGTAAATCTGCTGGCGCGGATGGGATCCTGTCGGACGCCTTCACTGCTCCTATCTTTGGATGCGGAGAAGGCGTTCGACAGGATCCATTGGGGCTACTTAGAAGCAGTTTTGGGTAAGTTTGGGATAGAGGGATGGCTGAAAAAGAATATAATGGCTCTTTATTCTGCGCCAACAGCGAATGTATCATTATCTGGATTGTTATCTAAAACCATTGGGATAACCAATGGGACGAGACAGGGATGTCCCCTCTCACCAGTTGTCTTCGCATTGCTTATGGAGCCTTTTGCTCAGAGCGTTAGGGACAACGCGGGGATAACTGGCTGGAGGGTCGCTGAAATAGAACATAAGATCAGCTTGTTCGCTGATGACGTTATGTTAATCATCACAAACCCACTCTCTTCCTTGATAGAGGTTGAGAGAATGATAAATGAATTTAGCGCAGTGTCATTTTATAAATTAAATATTACAAAATCACAAATTATGGGCATTAATATCACCACTTTGGCACAAAAACGGATAAAAGCGAAATTTTCATTCGCATGGTCTCCATGTATACCTTTCTTGGGGATTATCCTAACCCCACATACTTCCCAGCTTTACGATCATAATTATAAACCGTTTTTGGATAACCTATTATTACAAGCTAGAGATTTAAAAATACAAGACTTGACCACAGCAGGAAGAGTGGCTACATTAAAAATGATTATTTTGCCTAAATTACTTTACTTGTTCCGTACATTGCCAATTACCCTTCCATCTCAATATTGCACTTCGGTTCAAAAGCAATTTAACCAAATTATATGGCAAGGGAAACCACCTCGATGCTCATCCCTTATTATGAGGAGACATAGGAGGCACGGAGGGATGGGGGTCCCTTCGGTTCTCGTATATTATAGAGCATCTGTCCTTGACCAATTGAAGTATTGGTGGTCTCCTGAGCAGCATAAAAGATGGCTGAGAATAGAGATGAACGACTGTAAACAGGAGAACCTTAAAATCACAATGCTGGCTGTAATATTAGGAGCCGAGGTTCCTGTTATACAATCGATAGTGGCTAAAACAGCCCTAACAGTTTGGGCAGAAGTTGTAGGAAAACTACTAGAACACGGGAAGATGTGCGAATTCCCCACTCCACTGGCAGTTCTTTCGTGCTTTATCCCTAACCTTGATATAAACCTATGGTTAAGAAGTGGTGTTGATAGTTTGAAAGATTTGTATAGCGACACAGGTATCTATTCATTTGAGAGTTTGACAGATCGGTATAAAATACCATCATCAGCATTAATGAGCTATTATCAAATACGTTCGTTTTTACAGAAGAATAATCTCACTTTATATCTTAAATTACCAACTACTATGTATAAATTGTATCAAGAACCAATGACTACCTCTAATGGTATTTCAATTATCTACGATATACTGAATAAACATAATATTTACTCTAAATCCACTACTGTTTTGAAATGGGAGAGAATATTGGGGAAAGTTTTTCCCGAAATAAGCTGGTTGAAAGCCTTTGATATTACATACATTTCATCCAAATGTATCAACCATTGGGAGTTATACCAAAAAATCTTGAATTTTTGGTATTTAACTCCTATGAAATTGTCGAGATTCTATTCCTCAACATCAGCATTATGTTGGAGAGAATGCGGTGAGCAAGGATCGTTATTTCATATAATTTGGGACTGCAGATCGATTAGAGCATTTTGGTACAGAATATTCTCCCTGGTATCAGAACTGGTGGGAAAAAATATAGTCCCAAACTCCGAAATGGCGATCCTTCACTTAAATATATACGAGATTCCCCTGGAGTTCCGAGTAGTAGTTATGCATCTCTTATTAGCGGCAAAGCTTTTAATCACTAGAAGATGGAACTCTCAGGAGGTACCAACTCCATCCGACGCGGTTGAATTATTAAATCAACAATGTCAGATGGGAAAAATTGTGGCTACCTTAAGTGCAACAAAGAAAATGTTTGAAGTTAGTTGGAAATCATGGTTAAATAATAGAAGATGCATAGTAACATTGGAATAGGATTAAAGCAGCTGGGATAATATAAATATCGTTAGGCAGTTTTAGACTTGCTTTACCTCCCTCCATAAAAATTAATGTTAATTGAGAGAGATTTTAAATAACGGTATTCTAAATATGGTAACCCCCTTAGTGGGAGTCAAAACTATACTGGAAAGAAGGGGAGGAGTGGTTGTTTCCTTTTTTTTTTTTTTTTTTTTCTTTCCCTCTGGTAGTATAATGTTATAACTGACAAATTTACTGCAACAATGTTGTTTTTGTTTTTTCTACTGGATTTTGTACTATTTTTTTGTGGTTTGTATATTATTTTGGTATGTGAAAAATTAAAATAAAGAGATATTGAAATTAAAGAATGTAATTTAGGGGTAATATGATCAGGAGGCTGATGTGGGGTATATATTATGTATACAGTATGTAGTGTTGGAGTAATATGATCAGGAGGGTGATGTCCTCCTGTGTGGTATATATTATGTATACAGTATGTAGTGTTAGTGTAATATGATCAGGAGGGGGATGTCCTCCTGTGGGGTATATATTATGTATACAGTATGTAGTGTTAGTGTAATATGATCAGGAGGGAGATGTCCTCCTGTGGGGTATATATTATGTATACAGTATGTAGTGTTAGTGTAATATGATCAGGAGGGGGGGGGGTCCTCCTGTGGGGTATATATTATGTGTGAGTTTGTTCAATAAAGAGTTCCAGATCTCATACAAGCTATTTGTCGGCTAGTCTTGTATGTTATGTGGCTATAATGTCTGATATCTATGTTCAGACTGGAGGAAGCCGTATACTGACAGAAGCACTCAAGCACAGTATGGGTCATGGTTCCGTCACTGGGGATAATGGAGTTTTTTTTTTTTTTTATTGGTTGAACTAGATGCACTTTTTTGTCTTTTTTCAACCTATGTAACTGTCTGACATGGTGTTCCAGGTGAATGTCGGCTCTCCTGGCCATTCACAATGGCCAGGTGATGGTCCGATTCCCATACTTGCCAGTAAATAAGTATCAGTAATATGAAGGGTTCACCACACAAATGCACCGAGGAAAGGTTTAATAAACGGCACAGGATGCGGGTATTTGGTGTTACTTGTATACAAGCACTATTCCAGATAAAAGGTTTCCATACTCTTTACCTGCATTCTGTGATCGGAGGAGGAATGGGAGATCTTCTTTTTGACTTATCTGTATATTTTATCTCACCAGATGAAAGCAGGGTGCCCTCAAAGAATATATATGTGCTGGTATCATTGAATAGAGTGTTTATTCCACAACTGGAAGACAAGACGTCCCCGGAGTACTCCAGTCTATCCGCGGCTGTTATACGGGTAAGACTCACATTTCTATTTATAGTCAGAGAATAGAAAATGTTCTGATCCCATTGTATGAAGGAGCGATCGATATCTGTACTTCTGGATCAAATAACGTCTTCCAGATAAACACATTTTATATCATATTTCCAAAGTTCACATTCAGGGCAGCACAATGAAATCAAAAGAGAATAGAGATGAAATATTTAACCTCTTGCCTATCATGGCATTTTATAAATGTAGTGTTTGGTAGAGAAGTGGATAAGCACTTTGCTGTTGGGTTTTAGTACATGAGTAGAAATATTTGTGACCATTGTGAGAAACGTCCCGGGAACAGAAGGGCAGTACAGTAAAAATGTGAGGAGAGCCGGTTGAGGACTTCCACTTGGGACCAATGACATTCATACAATTATCAATACATTGTCACCGGGGCAGCATGGGGGTTGTACGAGTTTCCAATGTATAGTCCAATGGACTGATAGACTAAAAAAAAGATGTTCCACCCTCTATCACACGGTGTGGAGGTGCCCCCCCAGGTTCTTGATTACTGGAATCAAATTGCAATCAGAATGTCCAAGGCACTTAACCATAGGCGTGTACAGGGGGTGGGCCAGTTGACACCCTAATTACTACCTGCAATGTCGATTCCCCCTACTGCCCGGGCTTCCCTTATGTTGCCCCCCTCCCCCGCCCCACAGTTCTGCTGGCTTCCCTTCTCTCCTCTCCCCTCAGCTTCTGCAGGGGATGTTTCAGAATGGAGAGCAGGGAAAGGGACTAGTAAATTTATCAGCGCCTTCCTTTTCTAAATGAACACAGTGAACTCACTGTGTTTACTATGCTTCAATGTGTGAATGAACAGTAAGCCGTTCAGCACAGAGCACTTCCCATTCATTCACTGTCCAGTGCAGCTGAGGCTGCAGATAAAGGTCTGGGCAAGGTTCGCCATCACTGCCCTAATATAATAGGCTGTACACATTTATGCACTTAACCCTAACACCAGATCATATTGTACTATTGCTGGGTATTTATGACAATCTCCCTGTTCAAAAATTTGCTAAATTACAGATTTTTTATGCTAGAAGAGAAATTCATCCTAAATGGAAACTCCTCATTGCCATCCTATAATGACTGATGCCTGACTGTCGGATCCGCACTACCTATGTACCAGTTGACATATATGAGCAGAAGCTGCCCGGCTTAATATGACAAAATCTGATCCCTATGGATAGATTCGGCTTGAACACCCCCCACTTACCCCCCCCCCCATTTTCCCTTCTTATCACCGGAGCCCCACGTCCACTTTCCCTCCCTCTTCTATTTCTCCAGGGTTTAAAAATGTTTGGATTTTGAATGATGCTTCTTTGATATGAGCCTACGGGATGTCTTGAACTTTGGTTTCTGTGAGGTCTATACAGACATTGAACTTCTCTCCATACTTTCTTCTATATGTTGGCTATGATTTGTAGTACAGCTTTTGTCCCTGCTTTTTTGTTACATTGTAACATTAATACTTTTAATAAAGTTTTTTCACTGTAAAAAAAGAGACGGTTTGGGGTTCACATTGGGGTTCGCATCCTTTAACTCTTCATCTCTGGCTTATTTTAGGATTTCTCAAAAATATACCAGAAGGTGGCTCCAAAATACTATGTGAAGATGGTACTCCATGGATTCAGGTACTTTCCAGATTTGTAGCACATATACCTACCAGTTTCTGATTTCCGGGTCTAAAGATCAGTGAAACGCTGAGAACAAAGTGTGACACTCCAATACCAATATAACCTCCAGGGAGATCAATGAGCTCTATTATTTATCAATATAACCTCCCGGGAGATCGATGGACACTTTTATTTATCAATATAACCTCCCGGGAGATCGATGGACTCTTTTATTTATCAATATAGTCTCCGGGGAGATTAATGGGCTCTACCAATATAACCTCTGAGGAGATCAATGGGCTGTATTAAATATCAATATAACCTCCCGGTAGATCAATGGACTCTATTATTTATCAATATAACCTCCAGGGAGATTAATGGGCTCTATTATTTATCAATATAACTTCCGGGGAGATCAATAGGCTCTATTATTTATCAATATAACCTCCGGGGAGATCAATCAGCTCTATGATATATCAATATAACCTCTGGGGAGATTAATGGTCTGTATTAAATATCAATATAACCTACGGGTAGATCAATGGACTCTATATTTTATCAATATACCTCCGGGAGATCAACGGGCTCTATTAAATATCAATGTAGCTCCCTCCTGTTTGCTACTGGTGTTAGTGTAGATAAATGTAAACTTATGACTCATGGTAAGTTATGTGAGACAGTAATTAGGTCGGGTTACTGCAGGTCAGGGTGGATGGCTTGGATCTAGAAGCTTGTAGAAGCTTCTGGAAGTTAGTGGGCGGAGGCCATGAGGTCCTAAACTGCATACTTAGGGGCGTCTGACCAATCCCCAGGCAAAATGTCCTGGCAGGGTGGATGGATCAGCCTTTAAATATAGCAAAGCCTTGCCAGCAGGGGAGTGGGGTGGAAGATAGAGTGCTGAGGAGGCTGTTGGTGGCCTATGAGGGGACCCCTGGGTATAGGGGGGATTTGCCTTCAGGATGGGCTTGGGAAGATCTTTTCAGCATCTGGTTTGAGAAGGAATCTTGCCTAAGAGCAGCAGGGAGCAAAGAGGACAGAGTGATCGCACTCAGGGATTCACAAGGGGAGAGAATGCCATATGTAGTCAGCTTTCAGGAGGATAGCACTGTGCTTAACCCTTCATCCCTTGCTTTGGGAGATCTTCTGAGCAGCTCGGTGGGCTGGTAGCTCCTGCAGGCAGTGGAGCTGGGAGAAGAGGAGAGGAGATATTCTTGCATGCAGTTTGCAACATTTTATGATATTTTTTCAAAGGGGACTGAGGGCTCTAAGTCCTCAAGACTTTTGCCACTGATCCTTTAAGATTGAGGGTGTCCAGAAAGAAGAACAGTCCTGGATTTTTTTCTCTGTATATAGGAAGGAAGTTGTTGTTTTCAGTCAAGTTGGTCATAACCACTCTACCCCATCCAAGTTATTACCCCTAATATAAACAACAAAAACAAACCTAGGGACTGATTTATTGTGTCCAGGTGCAAATGGAAAATGAGTATTGCATGGCTGTGCAAAAATAGGGGAGCCAGTTACCAGCAGCCCTTGCGGAGGTAATGCAACTTTAATATAACCTCCGGGGAGATCAATGGATTCTATTAAATATCAATATATCCTCTTGGGAGATCAATGGACTCTAATAAATATTAATATAACCTCCGGGGAGATCAATGAGCTCAATGGAATATTTCTATGGGATGCAATCATCTGAGGTGTCATCATTTTGCTATGGAGAAGAATTCATGAACCGAGTAAACCTCCTCTTTACTCTGTAACTACTTATCACTCAGCGCTGCCATCACTTCCCTCCTAAGGTTACATTGTAATAAGCCGACACCACGATGTGTTCAGTGCCTTGTAGTCCAACTCCAGGATAGAGCAGGGGCAGGTTTAGGTTTTGTATTGCCATCTGTGTCCCTGTTGGGGTGATTTCTTCATTACTTCCTGCACAGAAAGGAATTGATTGGACATCTTTGCAGGGGGGTCACATATAAAAACAAGACTCCATATCAGTAAAGTGGGGAAGAGAACAAAACCGCACTCCATGAAAGTCATTCTGTAGGCAGGTGCAGCCTACTTTCTCCACTGCAGGTGGCGCTCAACTGCAGTAGCATAGCAGGGGGAGAGGAATTCAAGCGGGACACGGTTCTTCTATGGTTTCCGGTGTCACCGGGGAAGCTATTGTCACGGTGCCAGGAAAGCAGACCAATTGCAGGGAAAATTAAGCAGTTATTGGAGGAAAACAATAATAATAATCACACAGCAACAGTGAGGAAATGAGAGAAGGAACAAGCCGGGGTCAAGTCCAGGAGCGGGTAGTAATCCAAGCCGGGGTCAAGTCCAGGAGCGGGTAGTAATCCAAGCCGGGGTCAAGTCCAGGAGCAGGTAATAATCCAAGCCGGGGTTGGACCATCTGAAACCTGCTCCGCTACACATCGCTGATTAAGCCATGAGTGTTCCCAGTTGGGCGCCTTCCTTCCGGGTTGTTGTGAAATGCTGGATTCTGCATTAATACAAATTCTGTTCTCTGCAGCCGGACTCCGTGTATTTAGTGCCGCCACACCACGGTGCACCTCACAACAATCCCATTAGAATGAATTAAAGTAGCCAACTTCGACACAGTCCCCGTCCTAAGCCATGCTCCTTTTACGGGTTTCACCCCAATCAGGCTTATTCATACGGGCCCAATGGGGTTGAAATGCATTAGCAGGGCGTGGCTTAGGGCAGGGACTGGGTCAAAGTCATTTACTTTATTTGAATCTAATGGGAGGCCTTCAGAGGCGTAACTAGAACCTTCAGGGCCTTGGTGCAAGAAACCATAAAAGGCCCCCTGGACCCCTGGCTGGGGCCCTTCCCTTCAAGCCTGGGGCTCTTCCCACTGATCCTGGGGCCCTTTACTCTCCTTGCGGGGCCCTTTATTACAGTCCCGCAGCAGGACCCTTTCACAAGTTCTGCAGTGGGCCCCCTTCCTACCATCTTTGGGCCTCCCCACGGTGGTGGAATGCCAGGGCCCGGTTGCAAGTGTGACCTTTGCGATCCTTGAAGTTCACCCACTGGTGTCAGTAGTTTTTATTTTTTGGTATTTTAATTGTATTATTTTTTATCATTTTATTTTATTTTTTTACAATGTGACTGACCATGACTCTGTCCATTCAGAAAAAGAAGGAGCTGGTAAATTACATATTTACTGACCCCTTCCTGGTTCTCTATTGTGACACATCCCCTGCAGCAGCCGGCAGGAGAGTGAAGGGAGCACAGTGGGGGGGGGGGCAGCACAGTAAGGGGGGGGGATCCGGGGAGCACACAGGGGCCCAGAGACAGCAGAACACAAGTGAACTGGATAGGAGGAGTGGCGGGGGCAGCAAACAGAGGAACCAATCTCCTCCATTTTCCTCCAGCAGCTACAGGAGTAAAAAGGAGGACCGTGATTTCTCTATATGCCGTCCCGTCCCGCCCCCCCCCCCTCCTATCCAGGTGTACAGGGGAGCCACACGGGCCTGGAGCATGGGGCCCGTTTGCAATTGCGACCCCTGAAACCCCTGTAGTTGTGCCCCTGGATGCCTTTCATGGAGAGCGGTTTTGTACTTTATCCTTGCTGAGCTCCTTCTTACCCGGCACCCGGAATGGTAGAGGACCCAAGAAGCAAGTTTAGGACTTGGAGCGATGGTGACAGTTCTTTGTCTTTGAACTCCCAAAGTGGGGAAGAGAGGGAACATGTTTTTAGGTGGCCGCGTCTTCCTTCCCCGGCATCACAAGGACAGGAAGTGAGAGAAATCTCCCCGATGGGATCACTGACAGAAATAAAAAGATTTACAGAAATTTTAAAACCAAATTAATTTAAAAAACCAGTCTGAACTTTAATATATTATTCCTCTGGGACTTATCAGAAGCTTTGTCTATGCTGTGCTCTCAGAGGTCCGTATCTGATAAAGGTTTTGTCCTATGTAATGAATATCACAATATAAAAACTGTCTATTATCACATATTACTATAATAATCTTCTCCCTGTAACATTCACATTTCCTAATTCTTATCACTCTTCAGAAATGGGAGCACCATAGTGAACACCTCCGGGATCTACAATTACCCCAACAATCAGACGGGAATCAATTATATCAACCACAATCTGACCGATGAACTTTTATCAGAATTTTCTAACATCGACCCGACAGCCCTGAATGCTACAGCGACTGTCTTGAATGTGACTTCGGAGTCTTCTCCTATATTGGGTGAGATTTCCATCTTTAGAAATTCTTCATTGTTTAACCACTTGCCGACCAGACGCCATTGTTATACTGCGGCAGGTTGGCTCTGTTGTGCGAAACGACATACCTGTACGTCCCTTCGTTTAGCAGATAATGGGGGCCAATTGGCTAGAGGGGAAGCCAATCAGCGGGTGCAGTGGACGCAATGTCCACCGGGAACTGGCGATCGCTCCCCATGGAGACAGAACGCCGGTCTGCCAATGAAAACACGGCACACCGCCGCCATTCTGTGAGTGATGAACACAGGGATTCTCTTATTTAGGAACACAGATCTCTGTGTTCATCCAGTGATTACAACCCCCACTCAGTTAGAAGGCACCCCCTAGGCACACATTTAACCCTTTGATCACCCCTGGGTTAACCCCTTCCCTGCCAGTGTCACTAGTACAGTAACCAGGAATAGGAATTTGATACTGTGGGTGTATCTGAACCAGCAACTACCCCTTCCCCAAAATACATACAGAGAAAACAAAAAGGGGTGTCCCAGGGGAATTTTGATTGGGTAGAGCTGTAGTTAGTATAGTAAGTGAAAAAGTACAGAAGTAGATAAAAAGTAGTATTTATGAATACATTTTAAAAAAATGCACAGAAAAATGTACAAAATAACCAGAATATCATAGAATACATATACATAAAAACACAATACAATGGGAAACTGTGTTCAATTCAAAGTGTGTATGAGTGTGGTCAATAGCTCTTCATGTGATGAAAATGTCCAACATGTTTCGGAATCTACAAATGATTCCTTCTTCAGGGAATTAAGAATTAGTACAGTGACAGTGCATATTTTTAGCACTGATTACTGTAGTAATGTCACTGGTCCCCCCAAAAGTGTCAGTTAGGGGTCCGATCTGTCCGCCGCAATGTCGCAGTCCCATTAAAAATCGCAGATCGCCGCCATTACTAGTAAAATTAATAAATAAATAAAAATGACAAAAATCTTTCCCCTAGTTTGAAGACATGATAACTTTTGCGCAAACCAATCAAAATACTCTTATTGGGATTTTTTCTACCAAAAATATGTAGCAGAATACAAATTGGCCTAAAATGATGAAAAAATAAAATTTTTACATTTTTTTTTATTGGGAATGTTAAATAGCAAAATGTGAAATATATTGCTGTTTTTTCAGAATTGTCGCTCTTTTTTTGTTTTAAAAAAAAAAATGGCGGAGGTGATCAAATACCACCCAAAGAAATCTCTGTTTGTGGGAAAAAAAGAACAGAAATGTTATTTGGGTACAGCGTGTCAGTTAAAGTAACGCAGCCAAAAGGAGTGGAAATGACGAACCAGAAGTCGCAGCCTCTAGACCAACCTCAATGCATTTTGCTATAACACATCATCAGAAACTTCCCGATGACACGTTATCATGAAATGCATTGAGGTTGGTCTAGAGGCTGCGACTTCCGGTTCATCATTTCCGCTCTCTGTTTGGAACGCACGCCGGAGTAAATCGGGGTTCTTCCCTTTTGGCTGTTCAAATGTGCCGATGTTGGCACTTTTAAATGTGAGTGTTTTTTCTATCGTTTAGAATTCTTACCAATAGACACCAAACGATATTGCGCAATATTATGTTCTTAATTTTTTTTGGGAAATGGCTTAACCATTTTTGACTGGTGGACCATCTCATTACAATCTCTTGTGAGCCCAGGGGGGGGCACCTATCAGGACTCTGGAGTTGAACCTGACTTGTAGAGGGTAGCCTCCAGCTCACTGAGGGATGGAGCACAGAGGAGTCACCCAGGCAGTAGACACAGGCTAACCCGAGGTGCGGAATCGGTGCCAACCGGTCTTCACCAGAGTCTCTGATGGTGAGGATGGATTTTGCTGCGTGTGTAGCAGCAGGTTGCCGTCCTCAGGGTTGCCCTGCCAGGAGGTGAACAGGTCCTGATCCGGTGGCAGATAACCAGACAAGGATAAGGCAGAAGAGTGGTCACAAACAAGACGAGGTCAGGACGGGCAGCAGACAAGCGAGGGACAAGCCAGGAGGTCACACAGGAATCAAACTGGATACAACAGGTCTCAGGTTCAGGAACACAGGAGAAGCGGCAGACAAGACAGCAAAGTGTAAATGAACCAGCCACCCTTAAATAAGCCGTTTGGGCGCCAAGACCAAAAAGGTCATTGCATGCGCATGCGCGTTTGCCTGCGTGACCGGGTCACGTGCGTTGCGCACATTGGCCAACACCTGTTAGCCATTAAATGGGCAAAGGGGAGGTTTGCGCCTGCGCACTTCAGTGTGCACAGGGAGCGTTCCTGACACCAACCATCAAAAGCACATCCTCCATCTAAGGAGGTTTTCTGATAATTATAGAGCTAGCTGGGTCCTGGAGGCCCTCTGCTTCCTGGTGAGTTACCCTCGCACTAACGGGTGAAGGAAAACACAAGCACTTTATAAGAAGAGGATTTGTTAACCGCTTGCCGACCGCCGCAAGTACATTTACTGCGGCAGTCAGCCCCTCCTGGGCAAAGCGACATAGTACTACGCCGCTCGCCCAGGAGCCTGTAGGGGGCGAACGCGTGCCGCCGGAGGCACGCTCCCACCCCCGCTCGTTCACGGCCATGACCGTGCAATTGTCTGTTAAAGTCACGCATAATAGGCCCTGGTCCGGGGCTTCAGTGGTTAAAGCACCTTGTCACTACTGTGGTGGAATTTTTTTTACACTGGATGGATTTTTGCACTTTATGAATTAATGGACTTCTTTCAATAGTTATATTTTATAATATTTATATGCAATTATTTATTTGTTTAGCACATAGCACTTTTAGTTACGGCGGCGCCTCAAACTGCCATTTTGTTTTTTTCATATATGGGGTAAGAAGGAGGATCTCGGTCCTGCTGGAGGCACTGCTCTCAAAGTTAGGCCTCATGCACACCGCTGCTCCTAAACTCGTGTTTTTGGAGCTTTTGGCGTTTTTGGGCGACTCAATAAAAGCCCATGTGTCCATGCAGACGCAGGCTTTTACCAGAGTTTAGGTGCAGCAGCGTTTACAGGCAGTAACTGCGCCTCTCCCGAATGCAGAAGAATCGCGTCTAGAAGAGGAGAATTTTGGCAGAAAAATGCTTAAAGCGGGAAAAACACGTGTAAATATGGCACTGGGTTTGTAAGATTACTCGTGTTTGCTGCCCCTGATTACTCGTGTTTGCTGCCCCTGATTATTTCACTTACTTGTATAATGACTCCGGACTTCCTATTTATTATACAAATAAGTGAAATAATCCTATAATTACAATCAGTGGCAGCAAACACAAGTCCAAATATCTTAGGCTGCACTGATGGGCACTGATAAGGCTGAACTTATGGGAACTGATGAGGCTACGCTGATGGGCACTGATACATTGTGGTTGTGGTTTACAGATGACAGAACTGGTCAGAAACAGGAAGGGGTGTGGCCTTTACAGGAAGGGGTTGGTCATATTTAAATTAGGGGGTGCACAAGTTTAGTCAGGCCTAGGGCAGCACAAAACCTAAATACACCGCTGTATATCCACCAGTAGAATAACCTGATTGAGACCAACTTGGTCAACATTTTTTGTGCAGAAAGAACCAAAATTCTGAAATAAAAATTCTTATGGTTATCTTTATTAATACATTTGTCATTTCTCCATTTCAGATGTAGCACAGCTTGAAGATTACATTACCTGCAATCTGAATTTTTCGGGTTACAACGTTAGCTGTAGCAATGAATCTTGTACGTGCGTCGGACCATGTGCACAGAATACTGAGTACTGCTATCATAATGGCAGCTGCCGTAACCGAGAGCAAGGACCTGTGTGCTCGTAAGTCTATGGACCTCATTTCTATTTTTTATTGGGGAAATGTAACTGGTCAATATATACAGAGCATTCAGAAAGAAATTCTACAAACCCCTCCCCCATAATGACAACGTGAGAGAAGTTTGTTTGAAATATTTGCAAATTTATTAAAAATAAAAGATGAAAATAATCCCATGTACATAAGTATTCACACCCTTTGCCATGACACTCAGAATTGAGCTCAGGTGCATCCTGTTTCCACTGATTGTCCTTGAGATGTTTCTATAACTTGATTGGAGTCCACCTGTGGTAAATTCAGCTGATTGGACATGATTTGGAAAGGCACACACCTGTCTATATAAGGTCCCACAGGTAACAGTGCATGTCAGAGCACAAACCAAGTCATAAAGTTAAAGGAATTGTCTGTAGACCTCGGAGACAGGATTGTATGGAGGCACTGATCGGGGGAAGGGTACAGAAACATTTCTGCAGCATTGAAGGTCCCAATGAGCACAGTGGCCTCCATCATCTGTAAATGGAAGAAGTTTGGAACCGCCAGGACTCTTCCTAGAGCGGGCCGCCCGGCCAAACTGAGCAATCGGGGGAGGGGGGCCTTAGTCAGGGAGGTGACCAAGAACCCGATGGTCACTCTGACAGAACTCCAGCGTTTCTCTGTGGAGAGAGGAGAACCTTCCAGAAGAACAACCATCTCTGCAGCACTCCACCAATCAGACCTGTATGGGTGTGGCCAGAGGGAAGCCACTCCTCAGTAAAAGTCACATGACAGCCCGCCTGGAGTTTACCAAAAGTCACCTGAAGGACTCTCAGACCATGAGAAACAAAATTCTCTGCTCTGATGAAACAAAGATTGAACTCTTTGGCCTGAATGGCAAGCGTCATGTCTGGAGGAAACCAGGCACCGCTCATCACCTGGCCAATACCATCCCTACTGTGAAGCATTGTGGTGGCAGCATCATGTTGTGGGGATGTTTTTCAGCGGCAGGAACTGGGAGACTAGTCAGGATCGAAGGAAAGATGAATGCAGCAATGTGCAGAGACGTCTTTGATGAAAATCTTCTCCAGAGCGCTCTGGACCTCAGACTGGGGCGAAGTTTCATCTTCCAACAGGACAACGACCCTAAACACACAGCCAAGATAACAAAGGAGTGGCTACAGGACAACTCTGTGAATGTCCTTGAGTGGCCCATCCAGAGCCCAGACTTGAACCCGATTGAACATCTCTGGAGAGATCTGAAAATGGCTGTGCACCGACCCTCCCCCATCCAACCTGATGGAGCTTGAGAGGTCCTGCAAAGAAGAATGGGAGAAACTGCCCAAAAATAGGAGTGCCAAGCTTGTAGCATCATACTCAGAAATACTGGAGGCTGGAATTGGTGCCAAAGGAGCTTCACCAAAGTATTGAGCAAAGGGTGTGAATACTTATGTTCATGGTAGTTTTTTCCTTTTTTATTTTTAATAAATTTGTAAAGATTTCAAACAATCTTCTCTACCGTTGAAATTATGGGGGATTGTTTGAAGAATTTTGAGGAAAATAATGAATTTAATCCATTTTGGAATAAAGCTGTAACATAACAAAATGTGGAAGAAGTGAAGCGCTGTAAATACTTTCCGGATGCTCTGTATATTGTTTACTTCCAAGAGGAAATTGTAAAATGCACAAAGTGTTATACCATTTGAGAACCCAGAGCAGAGATCTCACCAATAGAGTCCCCAAGAGACATAAAAGGTTCTGCCAAAATCTGTGAAAGGTTATTAGTTATGGGTGGAATGGTGGTACTTTAGATTGGGCTGGCAGAGCAATTTCCTTGGAAATTAACTTTTTCTTTAGTTATTTCAGTGAACCTGGAAAGATAATTCTATGGAAATTGTCTCTGCTTACTCTTTGTATGAGTGCAGTCTGTAGGGTTTTCATCCTCATCCTGGCTTGCCTACTATTTAAGTCACTGGCCAACATGCAGCTGGAGAAATCTGAAATGTCTGACCTCTAACGTTGTATAAATCTTCCAAATCATTTAGACATTCAGTTGTTAAGCCAGCACCAGGATGACATCTCCAGGGTTTGCACCTCCAAAAACAAATCAGCAATGGCAGCTTACTTATTTCAAAGGTTTATTTGACATGTGCCTGCTGCTTCCATAACTGGATTGCTGAGTCCTAAACTCTACAATTTTTGAATGCCTTTGGTTGTTGGCAGGGCCCTGATTCGCCACCAGCAATGACCATGCTGGCCATGTGCCCCTCCCACTGTTCTACTGCTCAGAAACAAGAAAGGGTATACACACACTTGTAATGTGAAGAAATCCACCATCTTTGGTCACCCATATTCTTCAAACCTGAAGTCCACCTCAAGAAATATTCAGCCTTTTACTGTAGGAAAAACACAGCCTTCACCTCCACCTGTTCTGTCCCAACATCAATAATTCTGCACAGTGCAAGTCCAACATTAACATACGATGTCCAGCCTGCCCTACCATGGTCTTTGCTGTAGGTCCCCATTGGTGAGTTCTCCAACGTAACCTGTCCCAGGCCTACCCCAAAGGGTTTACCTCATAAGGCCAAAGGCTTACATGGCAATATACTAGGGGTAGCCTTTCCCAAGCACCCTCTGCCCCCGGCTCAGCTTGCTACAAAATGTAAAGGCCTAATCTAGTCCCACCCTCAATACCCTCCCAGGAGAGGGGTCCTTTTAAAAATGGTACTAACCCCTGCTTACACGGTTATGAATATTTTGCACACTCTGTATACTGCTTTAATGGCCACTTAACTGTTATAGACATGCCTTCGACTTTGATACACAAAAAATTATCATTCAACATTTTATTTTACAGATGTACAAGTTCATACACAGGAGAGAGATGTGACTCCCCTGCAACAACCCCCTCATCTGTAACAGAACATTTAACTGAAGGGACTACTGAGCCAACCACAACCACCATACAGAGCACATCTGAGCATGAGACCGGCACTGTTGGAGTGACAAACCTTTCTACATCAGCAGAACATTCCGCTTCTACAGAACCAACATCTGAGAGAACTTCCACTCCTGTGGTTTCTTCACTAGTGACATCTCCTGAAATAACTGAAGAAACCAGCACAGAATCCAAAATAACAACTTTAGAAACAACTCCTTCAATAGTTACAAAAACTACACCAAACCCATCTGAACCACAGAGTACTACAGAGCTACACACATCCATGCAGAGTATCTCCACTTCCACACAACCAACGTCTGAAGGTGTCTCCACCCCAACAGTAGCCACATCTTCACTAACTTCCTTTTCTCCTAGTTTGTCAGAATCAACAATGGCAACTTCAGAAACATCATCATCTACAAGAGAGACCACAACAATTATACCTACTTCATTAGAGACAGAAAGTACCACTGAGCCAGAATCAGTCACGACACAAAGTGTATCTCTACATGAGACCAGCACTGCTGGAACAACAGTCGTATCACCATCATTGGAGGAATCGGTTTCCACACAACCAGTAACCGAGATCGTCTCCTCCTCTGTATTTTCCACACAGACATTATCAACCTCCAAAACTGAAGAAATCAGCACTGTTACTACAACATCTACACCATCTCCATTCACCTCTTTCTCTCCTAGTCTACCAGAATCCACAGTAACAACTTCAGAATTATTATCTACAAGAGTGACCACCACTAATACTGCAATAAGCACAAATGAAACTGAAGGTACAACTGAGCCAACCACAACCACCATACAGAGCACATCTGAGCATGAGACCGGCACTGTTGGAGTGACAAACCTTTCTACATCAGCACAACATTCCGCTTCTACAGAACCAACATCTGAGAGAACTTCCACTCCTGTGGTTTCTTCACTAGTGACATCTCCTGAAATAACTGAACAAACCAGCACAGAATCCAGAACAACAATTTCGGAAACATCGCTGTCAACCGTTACCAAAACTTCACCAAACCCATCTGAAGCACAGAGTACTACAGAGCTACACACATCCATGCAGAGTATCTCCACTTCCACACAACCAACGTCTGAAGGTGTCTCCACCCCAACAGTAGCCACATCTTCATTGACTTCCTTTTCTCCTAGTTTGTCAGAATCAACAATGGCAACTTCAGAAACATCATCATCTACAAGAGAGACCCCAAAAATTATACCTACTTCATTAGAGACAGAAAGTACCACTGAGCCAGAATCAGTCACGACACAAAGTGTATCTCTACATGAGACCAGCACTGCTGGAACAACAGTCGTATCACCATCATTGGAGGAATCGGTTTCCACACAATCAGTAACCGAGATCGTCTCCTCCTCTGTATTTTCCACACAGACATTATCAACCTCCAAAACTGAAGAAACCAGTACTATTCCTACAACATCTACACCATCTCCATTCACCTCCTTCTCTCCTAGTCTACCAGAATCCACAGTAACAACTTCAGAATTATCTACAAGAGTGACCACCACTAATACTGCAATAAGCACAAATGAAAGTAAAGGTACAACTGAGCCAACCACAACCACCATACAGAGCACATCTGAGCATGAGACCGGCACTGTTGGAGTGACAAACCTTTCTACATCAGCACAACATTCCGCTACTACAGAACCAACATCTGAGAGAACTTCCACTCCTGTGATTTCTTCACTAGTGACATCTCCTGATATAACTGAAGAAACCAGCACAGAATCCAAAATAACAATTTCGGAAGCATCCCTGTCAACCGTTACCAAAACTTCACCAAACCCATCTGAACCACAGAGTACTACAGAGCTACACACATCCATGCAGAGTATCTCCACTTCCACACAACCAACATCTGAAGGTGTCTCCACCCCAACAGTAGCCACATCTTCACTAACTTCCTTTTCTCCTAGTTTGTCAGAATCAACAATGGCAACTTCAGAAACATCATCATCTACAAGAGAGACCCCAAAAATTATACCTACTTCATTAGAGACAGAAAGTACCACTGAGCCAGAATCAGTCACGACACAAAGTGTATCTCTACATGAGACCAGCACTGCCGGAACAACAGTTGTATCACCATCATCGGAGGAATCGGTTTCCACACAATCAGTAACCGAGATCGTCTCCTTCTCTGTATTTTCCACACAGACATTTTCAACCTTCAAAACTGAAGAAACCAGTACTATTCCTACAACATCTACACCATCGCCATTCACCTCCTTCTCTTCTAGTCTACCAGAATCAACAGTGACAACTTCAGAATTATTATCTACAAGAGTGACCACCACTAATTCTGCAATAAGCACAAATGAAACTGAAGGTACAACTGAGCCAACCACAACCACCATACAGAGCACATCTGAGCATGAGACCGGCACTGTTGGAGTGACAAACCTTTCTACATCAGCACAACATTCTGCTTCTACAGAACCAACATCTGAGGGATCTTCCACTCCTGTGGTTTCTTCACTAGTGACATCTCCTGAAATAACAGAACAAACCAGCACAGAATCCAGAACAACAATTTCGGAAGCATCGCTGTCAACCGTTACCAAAACTTCACCAAATCCATCTGAAGCACAGAGTACTACAGAGCTACACACATCCATGCAGAGTATCTCCACTTCCACACAACCAACGTCTGAAGGTGTCTCCACCCCAACGGTAGCCACATCTTCACTGACTTCCTTTTCTCCTAGTTTGTCAGAATCAATGGCAACTTCAGAAACATCAACATCTACAAGAGAGACCCCAACAATTATACCTACTTCATTAGAGACAGAAAGTACCACTGAGCCAGAATCAGTCACGACACAAAGTGTATCTCTACATGAGACCAGCACTGCTGGAACAACAGTCGTATCACCATCATCGGAGGAATCGGTTTCTACACAATCAGTAACTGAGATCGTCTCCTCCTCTGTATTTTCCACACAGACATTATCAACCTCCAAAACTGAAGAAACCAGTACTATTCCTACAACATCTACACCATCTCCATTCACCTCCTTCTCTCCTAGTCTACCAGAATCCACAGTAACAACTTCAGAATTATCTACAAGAGTGACCACCACTAATACTGCAATAAGCACAAAGGAAGCTGAGCCAACCACAACCACCATACAGAGCACATCTGAGCATGAGACCAGCACTGTTGGAGTCCCAAACCTTTCTACATCAGCACAACATTCCGCTTCTACAGAACCAACATCTGAGAGAGCTTCCACTCCTGTGGTTTCTTCACTAGTGACATCTCCTGAAATAACTGAACAAACCAGCAGAGAATCCAGAACAACAATTTCGGAAGCATCCCTGTCAACCGTTACCAAAACTACACCAAACCCATCTGAAGCACAGAGTACTACAGAGCTACACACATCCATGCAGAGTATCTCCACTTCCACACAACCAACGTCTGAAGGTGTCTCCACCCCAACAGTAGCCACATCTTCACTGACTTCCTTTTCTCCTAGTTTGTCAGAATCAACAATGGCAACTTCAGAAACATCATCATCTACAAGAGAGACCCCAACAATTATACCTACTTCATTAGAGACAGAAAGTACCACTGAGCCAGAATCAGTCACGACACAAAGTGTATCTCTACATGAGACCAGCACTGCTGGAACAACAGTCGTATCACCATCATCGGAGGAATCGGTTTCTACACAATCAGTAACCGAGATCGTCTCCTCCTCTGTATTTTCCACACAGACATTATCAACCTCCAAAACTGAAGAAACCAGTACTATTCCTACAACATCTACACCATCTCCATTCACCTATTTCTCTCCTAGTCTACCAGAATCCACAGTAACAACTTCAGAATTATCTACAAGAGTGACCACCACTAATACTGCAATAAGCACAAATGAAACTGAAGGTACAACTGAGCCAACCACAACCACCATACAGAGCACATCTGAGCATGAGACCGGCACTGTTGGAGTCCCAAACCTTTCTACATCAGCACAACATTCCGCTTCTACAGAACCAACATCTGAGAGAGCTTCCACTCCTGTGGTTTCTTCACTAGTGACATCTCCTGAAATAACTGAACAAACCAGCAGAGAATCCAGAACAACAATTTCGGAAGCATCCCTGTCAACCGTTACCAAAACTACACCAAACCCATCTGAAGCACAGAGTACTACAGAGCTACACACATCCATGCAGAGTATCTCCACTTCCACACAACCAACGTCTGAAGGTGTCTCCACCCCAACAGTAGCCACATCTTCACTGACTTCCTTTTCTCCTAGTTTGTCAGAATCAATGGCAACTTCAGAAACATCATCATCTACAAGAGAGACCACGAAAATTATACCTACTTCATTAGAGACAGAAAGTACCACTGAGCCAGAATCAGTCACGACACAAAGTGTATCTCTACATGAGACCAGCACTGCCGGAACAACAGTCGTATCACCATCATCGGAGGGAACGGTTTCTACACAATCAGTAACCGAGATCATCTCCTCCTCTGTATTTTCCACACAGACATTTTCAACCTCCAAAACGGAAGAAATCAGCACTGTTACTACAACATCTACACCATCCCCATTCACCTCTTTCTCTCCTAGTCAACCAGAATCCACAGTAACATCTTCAGAATTATTATCTACAAGAGTGACCACCACTAATACTGCAATAAGCACAAATGAAACTGAAGGTACAACTGAGCCAACCACAACCACCATACAGAGCACATCTGAGCATGAGACCAGCACTGTTGGAGTGACAAACCTTTCTACATCAGCACAACATTCTGCTTCTACAGAACCAACATCTGAGGGACCTTCCACTCCTGTGGTTTCTTCACTAGTGACATCTCCTGAAATAAAAGAACAAACCAGCACAGAATCCAGAATAACAATTTCGGAAGCATCCCTGTCAACCGTTACCAAAACTTCACCAAACCCATCTGAAGCACAGAGTACTACAGAGCTACACACATCCATGCAGAGTATCTCCACTTCCACACAACCAACGTCTGAAGGTGTCTCCACCCCAACAGTAGCCACATCTTCACTAACTTCCTTTTCTCCTAGTCTGTCAGAATCAACAATGGCAACTTCAGAAACATCATCATCTACAAGAGAGACCCCAACAATTATACCTACTTCATTAGAGACAGAAAGTACCACTGAGCCAGAATCAGTCACGACACAAAGTGTATCTCTACATGAGACCAGCACTGCTGGAACAACAGTCGTATCACCATCATCGGAGGAATCGGTTTCCACACAATCAGTAACCGAGATCGTCTCCTCCTCTGTATTTTCCACACAGACATTTTCAACCTCCAAAACTGAAGAAACCAGTACTATTCCTACAACATCTACACCATTGCCATTCACCTCTTTCTCTCCTAGTCAACCAAAATCAACAGTGACAACTTCAGAATTATTATCTACAAGAGTGACCACCACTAATACTGCAATAAACACAAATGAAACTGAAGGTACAACTGAGCCAACCACAACCACCATACAGAGCACATCTGAGCATGAGACCAGCACTGTTGGAGTGACAAACCTTTCTACATCAGCACAACATTCCGCTTCTACAGAACCAACATCTGAGGGATCTTCCACTCCTGTGGTTTCTTCATTAGTGACATCTCCAGAAATAACTGAAGAAACCAGCACAGAATCCAGAACAACAATTTCGGGAGCATCCCTGTCAACTGTTACAAAAACTTCACCAAACCCATCTGAAGCACAGAGTACTACAGAGCTACACACATCCATGCAGAGTATCTCCACTTCTACACAACCAACGTCTGAAGGTGTCTCCACCCCAACAGTAGCCACATCTTCACTGACTTCCTTTTCTCCTAGTCTGTCAGAATCAACAATGGCAACTTCAGAAACATCATCATCTACAAGAGTGACCCCAACAATTATACCTACTTCATTAGAGACAGAAAGTACCACTGAGCCAGAATCAGTCACAACACAAAGTGTATCTCTACATGAGACCAGCACTGCTGGAACAACAGTCGTATCACCATCATTGGAGGAATCGGTTTCTACACAGTCAGTAACCGAGATCGTCTCCTCCTCTGTATTTTCCACACATACATTTTCAACCTCCAAATCTGAAGGAATCAACACTGTTACTACAGGATCAACACCATCGCCATTCACCTCCTTCTCTTCTAGTCTGCCAGAATCTATAATGACAACTTCAGAAGTACCGTCTACAAGAGTGACCACCACTAATACTGCAATAAGCACAAATGAAACTGAAGGTACAACTGAGCCAACCACAGCCACCATACAGAGCACATCTGAGCATGAGACCGGCACTGTTGGAGTGACAAACCTTTCTACATCAGCACAACATTCCGCTTCTACAGAACCAACATCTGAGAGAACTTCCACTCCTGTGGATTCTTCACTAGTGACATCTCCAGAAATAACTGAAGAAACCAGCACAGAATCCAGAATAACAACTTTAGAAACATCTCCTTCAACAGTTACAAAAACTACACCAAACCCATCTGAAGCACAGAGTACTACAGAGCTACACACGTCCACAATGCAGAGTATCTCCATATCAACACGCCCAACGTCTGAAGGTGTCTCCACCCCAACAGTAGCCACATCTTCACTGACTTCCTTTTCTCCTAGTCTGTCAGAATCAACATTAACAACTTCTGAAGTATTATCTACAAGAGTGACCACCACTAATACTGCAATAAGCACAAATGAAACTGAAGGTACAACTGAGCCAACCACCATACAGAGCACATCTGAGCATGAGACCAGCACTGTTGGAGTGACAAACCTTCAGTTCACCTCTTCAAACGCAGCATCTGAAAGTGTCTCTCCTTCTGAGTTTCATACAATAGCATCATCTGCAAGTATAGAAACCAGCAGTAATCCCTCTTCTTCTTCAACATCCACACCTCTGATGACGGCTGTCCCTAGCAGTTCATCAGTTTCACTAATATCAAACCCAGAATCTTTCTCTACAAGAAGGACCACCAGTATGCCAGCTGAGACTTCCGAGAGACACACAACAGAGATATCACCATCTCACAAGATCAGTACCGCTGAAACTACAACTCCATCAGTAATGCCGACATCTTCTTCTCACCCAGCATCTGAAACTCTTTCCACCACTCTTTCACAGTCAATTCCAAGCTCCCAATCAATAACTACAAGAGTTACCATATATACACAAACCCAAACATCTGTGACACATGGTACTAGCCAGCCAGAAACAGTCCCTATTATAAGTACTTCTACTCAGGGAGTCGGCACTGAAGAAATTATAAATCCTTCAACTACTCGTAGGATATCTACTACTATGAAGGAAGAAGCCAGCATGAAATCTACATCCGCACCAATTACTTCCCTAACACACATTTCTCCTAGTCTGGCAGAATCCATTTCTACAAGTCGGACTAGCACTACGGAATCTCCTACACAAAGTACCGCACAACTAACAACAAGCACAAGAGGAGCAACTCCTTCTGAATGGTCCAATACAGCTCCAGTAACAGCCCTGCCATTATTCTCTCAGCAATCATCATCCTCTACATATACAGAATCCAAAGTCCCCATTTCTGAGTTTTCTACTATTACATTTTCCACAGCCAAGACTTTAGGAACTAGTTCTGCCCTTTCTACCTCTCTACTAACCCCTGTCTCTTCTAGTCCATCAGCATCAATAATTCCCACCCTAGAAACATTTTCTACACAGACATCTACTTTTATACCAACCTATTCTTCTGAAACACAAAAAACTACAGAAATATCAAACGTCACTTCACTGTCTCTTGAAACCAGATCTGTAGAAACAATAACTCCAACTGTTCCTTTACCCCCGGCATCCGAAAGTGTTTCTGAATCTGTGTTTTCTACACACATATCCTCCACCAGGAATGTCTATTCTACAACTCCATCAACATATCATTCGAGACCAATATTGCCAACCACTGAATCTTTAACATTTATGAGTTCTACAGCATTACCAACAACCACAACAAGAACATCTTCTCTGGAGACAATTGCTACTCAGGTAACAACTCTTTCACCTGCTACACAGCCATCAGCTTCATCTACATCTCTGGTTTTCTTCTCATCCAGTACCTCCACGCGACCAATCTCAGAAGCACTTTCACCAGGAGTGACAACATCAGAGATACAAAGAACTACAGAGATTTCAACTGTCATCACAAGCCAGTCATCACAAACACAATATTTAGCTACAACCACTCTGAAGACATCTGCACATGTTACGGGTTCTACAGCTGCACCATGTATAAGTGATGAAAGACAGCAATGTTCTTATGTCAATAATACGTGTTCCTGTACTTGTAACAAAGAATACGTAGGCAAAAATTGTATATACGGCAAGAATGAGACTACCGCCACTATAGGTAAGTTGTGGAAATCAATTATTTGTTCAATAATATTCACATATTTGGGGAGATTTAGTAAAACTGGAGAGTGCAAAATCTGGTGCAGCTCTGCAAAGAAACCAATCAGCTTCAAGTTTTTTTTTTTCAAAGCCTAATTGAACAAGCTGAGGTTAGAAGCTGATTGGCTACCATACACAGCTGCACCAGATTCTGCACTCTCCAGTTTTAGCAAATCAACCCCATGTTTTTTTGCTTAAAACCTATAGCTACATTCACATTAAATGCTGCATGCAGTGTAGAGCTGTCAGAATGTTTATACTGCTCTGAATATAACAGTGTCTATTTATGTCAATAAGCAAAGATCTGTAAGGTAGGAGAATCTCAACTTATTTCCACAAATCAATATGTAACAAGTTATTTTTAATCGATTCATTTATTTTTAAAAGCATATACCAATCTTAGTGAAAACAGTCTACAGTAAGGAATATATAAAAATATTTATTCACAAGACATGTATTCACAATAAATGATCAAACTGGGAATGACACGAAAAGATAACCTTACATAAAATACAAACTTCCAACAATAAATGCAATGTGATATTTAGCTCAATAATGAAAGTAAAATAAAAGCAAGATTATGTTTTCTCAGGTATAGCATAAACCATAGGTACGTGTTCTATATAATCAGACCACAATTGTCTGCGAATTGTGCAGCCGACAGTCACTCCACTGCAGATAGAGCGAGAATAAGCTATGCAAAACGGGAGACTAAAATCGCTAATATGCGCTAACCATGGTTTATTCGGCTGGGATTATAATCTTATTACCCTTAAATATGAAATACAAAACATATAAGGAAGGAAATAAACAATTGTAAATAATAATCAAATAAACAGCAAGGTATATTTACCACACTTAAGATGGCTGCTAGCTTAGAATGGTCATTACCAGAGTCCTTAAGATGGATGCCTTCTTAAAATGGTGGCCAGTTATAGAGGAGTTTCGTTTGGCGTCCCTCAAAGTTTCAGATAAATGATGGAGCAAGATGGAGTATGTATAGATGAGTATATAAATGGATGTGAGTAGCGTGTGTGTTGTAGGTGTAATGAGTGTTGTCAGTAATGTAATGTGTCTCTCACATCTGGGTTCTCCTTTTTATATTGTATTGAACAAAGGACCATTCAAATTACCATAAGTTAAGCCCAAAAGGAGGATCATTATCCCCATTGGTTAGGATGTCTTATCCATTAACTGGTGAGGTCATTGGCACGCCTCTAGTATTATATTATATATTATATATTACATTATATTATATCCAATATTTTGGATATTAAAGTTAAATGATGATTTCTTTATATTTATGAAAAATCATAAAATGACAACATAAAAACCTGTCCATCCTCTCATAATACACATATGTCCATCTAATATCTCCACCATGTACCCTGGCAGAAATTGAATCTGGTAAAGCCATTTAAAAAGGATAATATTATTAATACAATATATATATTTATTGGAAAAATACTGAGTTACCCGAGACTGCATTTCGTAGCAGTGCCAAAGGGGGCAGTATTGTATTGTTCATTAGATTCAGTATATAGAAACAATAATACTATTATTATACTGATAACCTTTTGACCTCTGACTAGTGAAGATCCATTCATTATTTGAATTCTGTCATACACTTCAGACTCTTAGGCAAGGATTGTAGGATTTATAGCGGTCATAAAAACTTAAACTAGACCTACACAAATGTTTCTAAAGTAAGGTAATTAGTTTTGCCTAAGTAAGATTATTATGTGCAAGAATATAAAACCAAAATGTGATATAACATTCCTAAATATATATGTATACATACAGTGGGTACGGAAAGTATTCAGACCCCCTTAAATTTTTCACTCTTTGTTATATTGCAGCCATTTGCTGAAATCATTTAGGTTCATTCTTCTTCCTCATGAATGTACACATGGCACCCCATACTGACAGAAAAACACAGAATTGTTGACATTGTTGCAGATTTATTAAAAAAGAAAAACTGAAATATCACATGGTCCTAAGTATTCAGACCCTTTGCTGTGACACTCATATATTTAACTCAGGTGCTTTCCATTTCTTCTGATCATCCTTGAGATGGTTCTACACCTTCATTTGAGTCCAGCTGTGTTTGATTATACTGATTGGACTTGATTAGGAAAGCCACACACCTGTCTATATAAGACATTCCAGATCACAATGCATGTCAGAGCAAATGAGAATCATGAGGTCAAAGGAACTGCCTGAAGAGCTCAGAGACAGAATTGTGGCAAGGCACAGATCTGGCCAAGGTTACAAAAAGATTTCTGCTGCACTTAAGGTTCCTAAGAGCACAGTGGCCTCCATAATCCTCAAATGGAAGACGTTTGGGACGACCAGAACCCTTCCAGAGCTGGCCGTCCAGCCAAACTGAGCTATCGGGGGAGAAGAGCCTTGGTGAGAGAGGTAAAGAAGAACCCAAAGATCACTGTGGCTGAGCTCCAGAGATGCAGTCAGGAGATGGGAGAAAGTTGTAGAAAGTCAACCATCACTGCAGCCCTCCACCAGTCGGGGCTTTATGGCAGAGTGGCCCGACGGAAGCCCATCCTCAGTGTAAGACACATGAAAGCCCGCATGGAGTTTGCTAAAAAACACCTGAAGGACTCCAAGATGGTGAGAAATAAGATTCTCTGGTCTGATGAGACCAAAATAGAACTTTTTGGCCTTAATTCTAAGCGGTATGTGTGGAGAAAACCAGGCACTGCTCATCACCTGTCCAATACAGTCCCAACAGTGAAGCATGGTGGTGGCAGCATCATGCTGTGGGGGTGTTTTTCAGCTGCAGGGACAGGACGACTGGTTGCAATCGAGGGAAAGATGAATGCGGCCAAGTACAGGGATATCCTGGACAAAAACCTTCTCCAGAGTGCTCTGGACCTCAGACTGGGCCGAAGGTTTACCTTCCAACAAGACAATGACCCTAAGCACACAGCTAAAATAACGAAGGAGTGGCTTCACAACAACTCCGTGACTGTTCTTGAATGGCCCAGCCAGAGCCCTGACTTAAACCCAATTGAGCATCTCTGGAGAGACCTAAAAATGGCTGTCCACCAACGTTTACCATCCAACCTGACAGAACTGGAGAGGATCTGCAAGGAGGAATGGCAGAGGATCCCCAAATCCAGGTGTGAAAGACTTGTTGCATCTTTCCCAAAAAGACTCCTGGCTGTATTAGATCAAAAGGGGGCTTCTACTAAATACTGAGCAAAGGGTCTGAATACTTAGGACCATGTGATATTTCAGTTTTTCTTTTTTAATAAATCTGCAACAATGTCAACAATTCTGTGTTTTTCTGTCAGTATGGGGTGCTATGTGTACATTCATGAGGAAGAAGAATGAACTTAAATGATTTTAGCAAATGGCTGCAATATAACAAAGAGTGAAAAATTTAAGGGGGTCTGAATACTTTCCGTACCCACTGTATACGTATAATTATTACTCATATTTTCTTACACACAATATAATGCATCTTTAAAACTTATAGTTTAAATGTCTGATAAAATACACTGAACTATTGTCCATTGTTAAAATACATATAGACTAACGTCTGGACATCAGTAACTGTTGGTGTCTGGCTAAAATTACTCTTATCTGATAAGATGTAAAAAGGCCTGTTATTTACGATTTAAAAGAAATACAAAGATATCTGTTGAAAATTTCAAGACTCTCTGTAAGGTGTTTTGTAAAAGAACATGAACTTTCCATGAACTCCTAACAAAATGGATGCTGTACTGTTATATTTCAATTTTTTTTCTTTTATTTAATCACCCCAATAATTCTGACAGAGCTATATGGGCTCATTATCAGAAAGGGCTTAAGTCAGGCCTCGACAAAACCTGGGCGCCAGGTCGCATTTGCGACTAGAATTAGCGACCTGGCGCCTGGGGTGCCCTGCAGAAGGTGTCCTGTCATTTTTGTACGGACTTCCGCGCACGGAGTGCACGGACTTCCGGGCAGTCCGAAAATTGAGGCCCCGGCTTTTCGGCCTACTTGAGATGAGAGGCTTCCAATGGGGAACTGGCGCCCTCTTGTGGTGGCCGGGAGTAATGACTGTTGTAATTACTGTTTCCACTGTTTGTTCACAATGCATTACCATCTCCCTGTCCAGTTAGTTACCTTTGACAGGGAGTGTGGTTATTTATTATTAATTTAATTTATTTTTTAAATGTAAAAACTAAATAATATTTTCTTCTTTTTTTTTTAATTATTAAAAAAAATAAAAAATATATATATTTTTTTCCAATTATTATTATAAAAATAAAAAAAATTATATATATATATATATATATATATATATATAATCTTTTTTTTTTTTTCCTCATCGCCATGCCACAGCCGAAGGCCCCTTTCACACGGGCTGTCTGATCAGGTCCGCCTGTCAGTTTTTTAGGCAGACCTGATCGGACCCTTCGTTCTCCTCTATGGAGCGGTAATCTGCCACCATCTGATCCTGTCCTCCAAAAACAGATGGATGGTGGTTCTATTTTCTATCCATCCCGTGGATCGGATCAGATGGCATCGGATGGAAAGAGACAGACAGTCCGTTTTCATCCAATTGCGCTAGAGGAGAGTGGGGTTCTAGTCGTATTTATGTGTAAATTTAGTATCCGTTTTATTAAATAAAGCTTGGTTGTTAGTTTAAAAAAAAAAAAAACTGGCTCCTAACTTTTT
Source organism: Pelophylax lessonae (assembly GCF_965119305.1). Lineage (NCBI taxonomy): Eukaryota > Metazoa > Chordata > Amphibia > Anura > Ranidae > Pelophylax > Pelophylax lessonae. Next base: position 1,861,553 of record NC_138779.1, read on the forward strand.
TAGCTGGCTCCTAGATTTCAGGAAAATTTGTCAAGCCCTGGCTTAAGTTAGTGCAAACTTAGATGCACATGTATAGATGTTAGCGGGTGTAACCCAACACGGGCACCACAGATCAACCAAAGCTCCAAATCCCATATCTGAGTGAATACCTGCTCCCATAGGAAGCGTATTAATGTACAGTTGCTGTCATATAGCATGCTTACCCAATATCTTCTTAGCAGAAGCAGGTGGTTGGAAAGGCCGTAGAGGAAGGGGACACCAGTCTGATGTGTTTTCCAATCTTTTACTTAACAAACATCATGGCAGTAATACAGAAATATTATAAATCTCCAGGAAGACATTTCAGGGGCTATATTTGGCTCCAATGGCAGTTCCTCAGCTTTTTTCTGCTTGCGAGTCATACCTGACCTCTCCCTATTCTTCCCTCAGGGGCCAAAGCCCCTTAGCATGTATTTCCCAGCCTCTCACTGGCTACATAGTAAATACGTGGACCCCCACCAGTCCCATGGGGGCAAACACAGCCAGAAGCCACTCCTTCTTCTGCATACTACTTTCTCTTCCTCTACACCCAATCACACTAGTTTTTATACCCTACAGGGGCACCACCTAGTGGTCGAATAAGGGAGTGCTCTGCCACCCTCCTATATAGGGCTAGACCGAAAAAAGAGAGGAACCCCAGGTATAAAAATACTAAAGAAATAGCAAGAGTAATAACAACGATTAGATGAATATATTAGGCCATCTGGTGGAAAAACTAAAAGAGTGCCCCCATCCCTAAAGTATAACAACAAAAACAAGGAAGCTCCCTCCAAATGGGATTTTAAGGGGCAATAATAGAGAACGGAAATATCAAAGGAGATTTTTAAAAAAAAGTTGTATAGTTTATTACAAGATACAAAAATCCAAGCGAACAAGAAAATAATACAATACAAATGGATTAAAAATCCAGGCGGTTAAAATGCATAAGTGACCAACGTTCATGTCCACTATCCACAGATGGGGACAGCAAAAGAGCCAACGCGTTTCGAAGTAAAGTGTATGTTTCTTCATCAGGGGTCAATGTACATAGTTACATCCTGAGTTGTCAATTTGTTTGTAGAACCGCAGTGGTTAAAAACAAGGAAGAAGTGACGATCATAGCTGCACCTAACCATTTTCAACAGTCTCTCAGGAGGTGTCTCACAGGGGACCCCGGAAGGCCTTTCACAACGGGTTCATCGGCCATGATTTCCATCCAGGGCCACTAACCATGCCGGACCTTCATCCCAGAGGGACCTGCAGGAACTGGGATAGATTGATCTATCCATTTGTCATCTAAACCCCTAAATAGATACTCACCTCTCTTCCATCTTCCATTCGGACAGTTAGTAAGATATCTGTTTGTAGCCTCCTCCTAGATAGGTGCTAGTTAGGGAGGATACGTTTGCTCTGCCTGCTTATCGGGGGAGCAGCAGGTAAACCATAGTCTGCTCCATCTGCTTATCAGGGGAGCCTGATCAGTAGTTAGGCCTGTTGCATGTGTCCATGTGTGATTCATCTGGGCTGAGGGAGTGTCCCCAGTATCAATAGGGGAGCATGTTGGACAGTGGAGGAAACCCAGCCAGTGACACACAGGCTTTGTAACTATCCCAGTGGGTAGCCACAAACAGTGGTGCATCCTGGGATATGTTATAAAAGCCATGGGCACATGTGGCAGGGTGTCTTTGGGCGGTAAGCCAGGTCCCAGTAGGAGGGTGACGGCTGTTTCTCCTCCTGTCTGTATGGAAGGTGGTCACAGGCGGTCGGCCTAGTGAGTCAGAAGTGCAGGGCTGAGCCAGGAGGTCCAGTGGATGCTGACGGATAGAGTTGAAGGCAGAGCAACCTTGGGAAAAACAGTGTCCGTGAGTACCGGGGAGATTTCCAGGGGTCTGCCCAGGAAGGGGACCACTCCAGTGGAGAGTCAGGGGACAAGGGGCCAGCACACACAGCGAGTGAGAAAGGGGGTGCCAAGTTAGGACCCTGAAGATAAACTAAAACAGGATCATATTCTTCATCTTCACTTCAGTGGCAAGGTGAAGCAGCGGCCTCAGAATTATGCATAGTTCATAGTTGGAGTATCCCACTCATACCATTCAAATTCTTGCATTATTTTGTATCTCTGTATAAGAAAATACGATTCTTCATCCTCATCTCTCTTCTACAAATTTTCCAGATAATGAAAGTGCACCGAAAAGAGACTTCTATGTAGTCCTCTCCTTACAAGCGGTCTTCACACCAGCCTTATCCAACCCATCATCCGAGGAGTACATCAAACTTGAACAGACATTGCTGAGTGTTGTAAGTACGGCGTGATTAGTAATAGGATGGGGTGGACTGTCGCGGTAAAGCCTATTTTTCTCGTATTTTTGTGTTTTTCTAGTTTTGAGTGTGGAAGGATTGGGAATCCTGTTGGGTTGCTATCAGGGGCTCTTTTGGAGAGATTTACTTTTACTTCCTGTTCTTCTGACAACATTTTATCAGACAGGAAAAAGGGGGAAATCCCTGAGAGCAACCCAGACAGAAATTAGATTTTTTTTTTTTTTTTTTTTTTTTTTAGTAGAGTGGAGAAAATGCAGAACTGTTGAAGATTTAGATTTGTGTCTGTAAAGGATGCCAGGGATGGGTCCTGGACAGGAGATATATTTCTCTACTATAGTAAAGTAGAATTCAAGAGACATTAATAGTCTTTATGGCAGGGTTTCGTAACCAGGGTTGCTAGGGGTTCCTCCTGAGGTTATTAGGGGTTCCTCCTGAGGTTTCTAGGGGTTCCTCCTGAGGTTGCTGGGGGTTCCTTGAGCAATGGACAATTTCTGCCTCTCAGATAAGTTCCCAATGACACCATTGTTCCTTTTAGCTATCTGTAAGGGGGGGTAATTCTTCCCAATGATGAGAAGAGTAAGGAGAATTCTTCCCACTGACTGTCACACTAATGCAGGGTTTTTCAACCAGAATGAACCGCACATATCTATTGTGGAGATTTCCCTTCACTTCCTGTCCCATATCCAAACAGGAAGTGAGAGGAATTCCCTGCAAATTAAGAGGGGCCTCCAGCTCACCAGAACTAGTGTCCCCATTGGAAGATTTCCCCTCTATTATTTTTCTGGGGGCAATCCAAAATTTGGAGTTTTCTTTTACTTTCACTTTCAATGATAATGGTAAACCGGAAAAATAGAGAGGGGGGAGGGGGGGGTGGATCTCCCTAATGGGGACACAGACAGCAATAAAAACCTGACAGGGGGTCTAATCCCTCTCCACTCCATCCAACACAAAAAAAAAGGTTTTTCCTTTAGTTATACATTAACTAAACAATAATTCAACGTTTGGAGGCTTCCGCCAACACACAGACAGCTGAGCACCAGAAACAAAAAACGCTATTTCATACATTTTTATTATTTAGGCAAAATACTCCCATCCATTCATGTCTCCATCCATTCATATCCCATCCATCCATGTCCCCATCCATCCATGTCTCCATCCATCCATGTCACATCCATCCATGTCTCCATCCATCCATGTCTCCATCCATCCATCCATGTCCCCATCCATCCATGTCTCCATCCATTCATGTCTCCATCCATCCATGTCTCCATCCATTCATGTCTCCATCCATCCATGTCTCCATCCATCTATCTATCCATCCATCCCCCATCCATCCATTTCTCCATCCATTCATGTCTCCATCCAGCTCCCATCCATCCATCCATGTCTCCATGCAGCCCTGATCCATCAATATCTCCATCCATCCATATCTCCATCCATCCATGTCTCCATCCAGCCCCCATCCATCCATGTCTCCATCAATCCATGTCTCCATGCACCCCCATTCATTCACGTCTCCATCCATCCATATCTCCATCCATCCATGTCTCCATCCAGCCCCCATCCATCCATGTCTCCATCAATTCATGTCTCCATGCACCCCCCATTCATTCACGTCTCCATCCATCCATATCTCCATCCATCCATGTCTCCATCCAGCCCCCATCCATCCATGGCTCCATGCAGCCTCCATCCATCTATGTCTCCATCCAGCCCCCATCCATCCATGTCTCCATCAATCCATGTCTCCATCAAGCCCCCATCCATCCATGTCTCCATCCAGCCATGTCTCCATCCATCCATATCTCCATTCATCTATATCTCCATTCAGCCCCCATCCATCCATGTCTCCATCCAGTCCCCATCCATCCATTTCTCCATCCCTCCATCCATTCATGTCTCAATGCTTTATATTGGTGAGAAATCACCTTGAACCCCCCCCCCCCTCCTCCCCCTAGCATTTCTAGCCCTGGCCATCTTGAGTAAGGGCAGATTCTACTTACTATAATCCATCTCCCCTTAGCTCAGGCATACAGACAGGAGGGTATGCTTAGCTGAGAAAGCCCCTCCTCCCATGAAGACTCCTGGGATGGATGACATAATTTTGGCCTAGGTCAGAAACCAGGAAGTAACTCAAGAAATGAATAAAACCAGTAAACCTCCCTTCCTATCTCTGTATAATGATGGGAGGATGAGGATTATGCGGAGTTTCTGGCGATTGGTGGAGAGAGAAGTTCCACTTTCATGTTTGTCTTCATACAATTTAACAACATAATAATTCTGAGCAGATCCTAGCAGAGTGGAACGATCTCTCTTCTCACACATTCCATTGTCTGTTTTCACAGCTCACCGACATTTTCTGGAAAGTCGCTCCTGAGAATTTTGTTAAGGTGATCATCTTCGGGTTCAGGTAAAATTCATCATCAGCTGAGAACGGCTTTCAATAATATTTTCTTACATTTATGTCACTTCAAAGTTTCCTCCAACATTTTTTGTAAAAGACTCAGAACTTTCTATTTGTCTCCCCAGTGAAGGAAGTGTGGTTGTGAATAGCAGTGCAGTCTATGCGTACCCCAATAACCAAACCGGAATCAACTTCATCAACAACGACCTGGAGGGAGCTATGAACTCCTCCCTGTTCAGCTCATTGCCAGAAATCAGCCAAGCGGTGAACGCCAGTGCCTCCGTCCGCAACGTATCCGCTACTCCAACAACCATAACGCGTAAGTGTCATTGTTACTGGAAGTAACAAATGGGGGTCTTGTATCTGTTCTGAGTTTCAGGTCGGATGTTGCTTTCTCATATATATCTTGAGTCCTCTGGGAGAAAGGTCTCCAAGCCTCAGAGATCAAGTACCCATCTGCAGCAGTTGGGTTGGGGGTCTTTTATACAATTTTGGAGTTGAGTTTCCATAATAGTTTATTATAAATGGACAGCCAGAGGAGTTTGGAAAGGGGGGGGGGGGTGCCAACTCTATTTAGGATCTTATCATTGCAGTACCTAAGAGTGAAATGATAAAGACATAACATTGTCTAATCCAGTGGTCTCCAAACTGCGGAACGGGGGGCCAGATGTTGCCCAGTGCTTGCTTTTAACCAGTCCTTGGAGCACTATTTCATTCACTGACACAAGCGATGGAGCACACTTCCCCCCATCTGACACCAACAAAGGTGCACAATTCCTCCCAATGACCCCAACGATGGGGAACAATTCCTCCCAATAAAACCAACAATGGGGCCAATGACACCAATGATGGGGCACTGTCAGAATATTTATACTGCTCTGAATATAACAGTGTCTATTTATGTCAATAAGCAAAGATCTGTGAGGTAGGAGAATCTCAACTTATTTCCACAAATCAATATGTAGCGAATTCTTTTTATCGATTAATTTCTTTTTAAAAGCATATACCAATCTTAGTGAAAACAGTCTACAGTATGGAATATATAAGAATATTTATTCACAAGACATGTATTCACAATAAATGATCAGACTTGAGAAGACACAAAAAGATAACTTTACATAAAATGCAGACTTAAAACGATAAATGCAATGTGATTTGTAGCTCAATAATGAAAGTAAAAATAAAGCAAGACTACGTTTTCTCCAGGTATAGTATAAACCATAAATGAATGTTCTATATAATCAGACCACAATTGTCTGCGCTATGCGCAGCCGATAGTCACTCCACTGCAGATAAAGCGAAAATAGGCTATGCAAAATGAGAGACTAATACGCCAATATGCGTTAAATCTGATATTAATAAAAATGTATAAAAAGCAAAAATCAGCTCTTAGAGAAAAATCTACATATGGTTAATACAGCTGGGACTGTAATCTCGTTACCCTTAAATATGAAATGTAAAACATGTAAGGAAGGAAATAAATGATAGTAAATAATATCAAATAACACAGCAAGGTATATTTACCATATTTAAAATGGCTGCTAGCTTAGAATGGTCATTACCAGAGTCCTTAAGATGGCTGCCTTCCCAAGATGGTGGCCAGTTAGGGAGGAGTTTTCGTTTGGCATCCTTCCAAGTTTCAGATACATGATGGAGCAAAATGGAGTATGAATAGATGAGTCTATGCATGGCTGTAGTAGCGTGCGTGTTGTATGTGTAATGCATGTTGTGCAATGTCCTGTGTTACATCTGGGTTCTCCTTTTTATATGGTATTGAACAAAGGACTATTAAAATTACCATAAGTTAAACCCAGAGGGAGTAACATTATCCCCATTGGTTGGGACATCCTATTCATTAACTGGTGAGGTCATTGGGTGACACCTCTTGGTTGACCAGTATATTAAAATTAAATGATGATTTCTCCATTTAAGACTATCATAAAAACAACATAATAATTTATCCATACTCTCATCTAATATACATGTCCATCTAATCTCCATCATGTATCTAGGTAAAGATTAAATCTGGTAACACCATTTTTAATATTATTAATATATCTATATATATATTGAAAATTACTTTTAAACCTAAGACTTCAATTAGTAGCAGTCAGCAAAGATGGCAGTATTGTGTTGCTCTTTAATTCAGTATAACAGCATTATTTACCTACAAATAAACTTTGAACCTTATATTGACAAAGAGCCTACAAATCCAGACCTTCTAGACTAGACTCCTGGCAAGGACAGAAAAGTTTTATGATGCTTCTTACAAAGGATTAACATAAAGTCTTTCTTGACATACAGAGATGAGTCATCAATATCAGTTAAAACTTTTCTTTAGCAAGAATATGAAACAACTATAATATAGAAGGTTTACATACATATCTATGTATGTTATTCATATATATATATATACTTCATTGTTAATATTCTTTTATATAGAATTATAATATATCTGTAAATCTTATTTTTAAATGGGTCTAAACATAGAACACTTGAGTAGGGTTTATGATTACCACACAAACAAGATTATCTTGGTATAGTGTCAGCTAGACTTTATCTAAAGAAAGTTAAAAAGACTATTTATTTATTACCTTAGGTCAACACAGCATGTTTGGGTAAACCTGTTTAAGAATCTCCTGCATAGACACTTTTCTTAGAAGGAGATTTGAACTTTTAACAACCTTTAACAAAATGGATGTCACTGCTCAACATTTCTATATAAAACAGAATATCTATAAATGACTATGCCAAAATTAAATTTTTCCTTTATTTGATCTACCCAAATAAGCCTGACAGCACAATTCATCTCAATGACCCCAACGATGGGGAACAATTCCTCCCAATAAAACCAACAATGGGGCCAATGACACCAATGATGGGGCACTGTCAGAATATTTATACTGCTCTGAATATAACAGTGTCTATTTATGTCAATAAGCAAAGATCTGTGAGGTAGGAGAATCTCAACTTATTTCCACAAATCAATATGTAGCGAATTCTTTTTATCGATTAATTTCTTTTTAAAAGCATATACCAATCTTAGCGAAAACAGTCTACAGTATGGAATATATAAGAATATTTATTCACAAGACATGTATTCACAATAAATGATCAGACTTGAGAAGACACAAAAAGATAACTTTACATAAAATGCAGACTTAAAACGATAAATGCAATGTGATTTGTAGCTCAATAATGAAAGTAAAAATAAAGCAAGACTACGTTTTCTCCAGGTATAGTATAAACCATAAATTAATGTTCTATATAATCAGACCACAATTGTCTGCGCTATGCGCAGCCGATAGTCACTCCACTGCAGATGAAGCGAGAATAGGCTATGCAAAATGAGAGACTAATACGCCAATATGCGTTAAATCTGATATTAATAAAAATGTATAAAAAGCAAAAATCAGCTCTTAGAGAAAAATCTACATATGGTTAATACAGCTGGGACTGTAATCTCGTTACCCTTAAATATGAAATGTAAAACATGTAAGGAAGGAAATAAATGATAGTAAATAATATCAAATAACACAGCAAGGTATATTTACCATATTTAAAATGGCTGCTAGCTTAGAATGGTCATTACCAGACTCCTTAAGATGGCTGCCTTCCCAAGATGGTGGGCAGTTAGGGAGGAGTTTTTCGTTTGGCGTCCTTCCAAGTTTCAGATACATGATGGAGCAAAATGGAGTATGAATAGATGAGTCTATGCATGGCTGTAGTAGCGTGCGTGTTGTATGTGTAATGCATGTTGTGCAATGTCCTGTGTTACATCTGGGTTCTCCTTTTTATATGGTATTGAACAAAGGACTATTAAAATTACCATAAGTTAAACCCAGAGGGAGTAACATTATCCCCATTGGTTGGGACATCCTATTCATTAACTGGTGAGGTCATTGGGTGACACCTCTTGGTTGACCAGTATATTAAAATTAAATGATGATTTCTCCATTTAAGACTATCATAAAAACAACATAATAATTTATCCATACTCTCATCTAATATACATGTCCATCTAATCTCCATCATGTATCTAGGTAAAGATTAAATCTGGTAACACCATTTTAATATTATTAATATATCTATATATATATTGAAAATGACTTTTAAACCTAAGACTTCAATTAGTAGCAGTCAGCAAAGATGGCAGTATTGTGTTGCTCTTTAATTCAGTATAACAGCATTATTTACCTACAAATAAACTTTGAACCTTATATTGACAAAGAGCCTACAAATCCAGACCTTCTAGACTAGACTCCTGGCAAGGACAGAAAAGTTTTATGATGCTTCTTACAAAGGATTAACATAAAGTCTTTCTTGACATACAGAGATGAGTCATCAATATCAGTTAAAAGTTTTCTTTAGCAAGAATATGAAACAACTATAATATAGAAGGTTTACATACATATCTATGTATGTTATTCATATCTATATACTTCATTGTTAATATTCTTTTATATAGAATTATAATATATCTGTAAATCTTATTTTTAAATGGGTCTAAACATAGAACACTTGAGTAGGGTTTATGATTACCACACAAACAAGATTATCTTGGTATAGTGTCAGCTAGACTTTATCTAAAGAAAGTTAAAAAGACTATTTATTTATTACCTTAGGTCAACACAGCATGTTTGGGTAAACCTGTTTAAGAATCTCCTGCATAGACACTTTTCTTAGAAGGAGATTTGAACTTTTAACAGCCTTTAACAAAATGGATGTCACTGCTCTATAAATGACTATGCCAAAATTAAATTTTTCCTTTATTTGATCTACCCAAATAAGCCTGACAGCACAATTCATCTCAGTGACCCCAACGATGGGGAACAATTCCTCCCAATACAACCAACAATGGGGCCAATGACACCAATGATAGGGCACAATTCATCCCAATGACACCGACAATGGGGTCTGTGACAAACCTTTGGAGGGGTCTGCAGGCTAGCCTCTTGCCTGACTATGGGCCCTGGCTTGTGAGGGAACACTGCTCTTTGTGGGGTGTATGCTGGGGGGACCCTTGGAGTAATGTTACTTGGGTTCAAGTCCACACCTCCCCAAGACACACAGATTCTAGGCCTAGGATCCATGGTAAAGACCTTGCTGCCTATTGCCAATAGGGGACTGCTCCGCACAGTCAGACTCATGGCAGATGCTAATGTCATCAGCCCAACCACCTGTCTTCCATACATTGTTGATTGTGCTGATTAACTCACCTATTGTCTACTGTGGGGATGTGTATACATTTATAACCATGTGTATTGTACTTCAGGAACTCGATGATGGCAAGTCTGCTACTTAATTGGCTCAGGTTGATTGAATCACTGTCATCTATTAGTTGCTAGTGGGAAAGTAGAATACTGTTTGTGTTGGTTGTTCCTTAGATATGTTAATTATATTTCTGTACACAATTTCATCTGCATATGATAATGTAATCAGGCACCTGACCTGGTGAGGTATATATTCTGTGTGAGTTTGTTCAATAAATCTTCCAGATCTTATAAAAGCTATTTTCGGCTTGTTTTGTATGGGGGGGAGCTAGAATATCTGATATCTCTGTTCAGACTGAAGGTGTATTATGATGGAATCACACAAGCACATTGTGAGTCACGGTTCCATTACAGGGGTCCAATGACCCCAACGATGGAGTACAATTTGCCACCACCAGCCTGAACCGTTACCCCCCTCCCCCACACCATTACACCACCACCACCACCAGCCTGAACCATTACCCCCCCCCACACACACCATTACACCACCACCAGACTGAACCATTACCCCCCCACACACACACACACCATTACCCCACCATCACTCTGAATTGTACCCCCCTCCCCCACACCATTACATCACCACCACCAGCCTAAACCATTACCCCCCCCCCCCACTACCACCCTGAATTGTACCTCCCCTCCCCCACACCATTACACCACCACCACCAGCCTGAACCGGTGATTGAGTTGCTGCCATGTGATTGGCCGATTAGCAATTTGTAATACCAAGCAATTGTACAGGTGTACCTAATAAAGTGGTCGATGAGGGTATATACAGTATATTATGTTTAGGGATATATAGAAAGGTGCAATGCATGGATGTATTCCTAATAATGTGTCCCTCATTTCTCAGAGGTAGAGGAGCTGAAGAAATATGTGAATTGTAGTTTGGGGTACTCGGGGTACACAGTCACATGTGACAACGAGACCTGCTTCTGTACCGGGCCGTGCTTCAATGACCCCGCCTACTGCAATCACCGTGGAGACTGCTACAATTCCATCAATGGCTCCATATGTCAGTAAGTACAATCCTGATAACTTGTCAGTAACACATTGCTTCCCTACTGAAGAGTTACAATCTTTCCTCTTATATTGAAGAGCATTTTATGTGCATTGAAAGGCATTAGGAATAAATAGAATTCTCATTATTTGTTAGCAGTGTGGACAATGGAGGGCTGTGTGAAGTCTGAGCCCTTATCTGCCGTCCGCTGTGCTGACTCCATTATGAGGAGTATTCACACGGATCTGCCTCCCATGGATGCATGCAGTATGTACATATGTGTTATGTAGGTGGAAAGGGTTACCTGTGTTTGCAGATCCCTGATCCTGTGCACACTTCCTGCGTTATCTCATGGAGTCTAATGAGCCCTTCCAGCTCTTATCACAGATTTCAGTCCCAAAAATAAAAAATGCACGAGGTTGAAATTGTAAAATGCACAAAGTGTTATACCATTTGAAAACCAAGAGCAGAGATCTCACCAATAGAGTCCCCAAGAGACAAAAAAGTGTCTGCCAAAATCTGTCAAAGGTTATTAGTTATGGGTGGAATGGTGGTACTTTAGATTGGGCTGGCAGAGCAATTTCCTTGGAAATTAGCTTTTTCTTTAGTTATTTCAGTGAACCTGGAAAGATAATTCTATGGAAATTGTCTTTGCTTACTCTTTGTATGAGTGCAGTCTGTAGGGTTTTCATCCTCATCCTGGCTTGCCTACTATTTAAGTCACTGGCCAACATGCAGCTGGAGAAATCTGAAATGTCTGACCTCTAACGTTGTATAAATCTTCCAAATCATTTAGACATTCAGTTGTTAAGCCAGCACCAGGATGACATCTCCAGGGTTTGCACCTCCAAAACAAATCAGCAATGGCAGCTTACTTATTTCAAAGGTTTATTTGACATGTGCCTGCTGCTTCCATAACTTGCTGAGTCCTAAACTCTACAATTTTTGAATGCCTTTGGTTGTTGGCAGGGCCCTGATTCGCCACCAGCAATGACCATGCTGGCCAAGTGCCCCTCCCACTGTTCTACTGCTCAGAAACAAGAAAGGGTATACACACACTTGTAATGTGAAGAAATCCACCATCTTTGGTCACCCATATTTTTCAAACCTGAAGTCCACCTCAAGAAATATTCAGCCTTTTACTGTAGGAAAAACACAGCCTTCACCTCCACCTGTTCTGTCCCAACATCAATAATTCTGCACAGTGCAAGTCCAACATTAACATACGATGTCCAGCCTGCCCTACCATGGTCTTTGCTGTAGGTCCCCATTGGTGAGTTCTCCAACGTAACCTGTCCCAGGCCTACCCCAAAGGGTTTACCTCATAAGGCAAAAAGCTTACATGGCAATATACTAGGGGTAGCCTTTCCCAAGCACCCTCTGCCCCCGGCTCAGCTTGCTACAAAATGTAAAGGCCTAATCTAGTCCCACACTAAATACCCTCCCAGGAGAGGGGTCCTTTTAAAAACGGTACTAACCCCTGCTTACATGGTTATGAATATTTTGCACACTCTGTATACTGCTTTAATGGCCACTTAACTGTGATAGACATGCCTTTGACTTTGATACACAAAAAATTATCATTTAACATTTTATTTTACAGATGTACAAGTTCATACACAGGAGAGAGATGTGACTCCCCTGCAACAACCCCCTCAACTGTAACAGAACATTTAACTGAAGGGACTACTGAGCCAACCACAACCACCATACAGAGCACATCTGAGCATGAGACCAGCACTGTTGGAGTGACAAATCTTTCTACATCAGCAGAACATTCCGCTTCTACAGAACCAACATCTGAGAGAACTTCCACTTCTGTGGTTTCTTCATTAGTCACATCTCCTGAAATAACTGAAGAAACCAGCACAGAATCCAGAATAACAACTTTAGAAACATCTCCTTCAACAGTTACAAAAACTTCACCAAACCCATCTGAACCACAGAGTACTACAGAGCTACACACATCCATGCAGAGTATCTCCACTTCCACACAACCAACGTCTGAAGGTGTCTCCACCCCAACAGTAGCCACATCTTCACTGACTTCCTTTTCTCCTAGTCTGTCAGAATCAACAATGGCAACTTCAGAAACATCATCATCTACAAGAGAGACCCCAACAATTATACCTACTTCATTAGAGACAGAAAGTACCAATGAGCCAGAATCAGTCACAACACAAAGTGTATCTCTACATGAGACCAGCACTGCTGGAACAACAGTCGTATCACCATCATTGGAGGATTCGTCTTCTACACAACCAGTAACCGAGATCGTCTCCTCCTCTGTATTTTCCACACAGACATTTTCCACCTCCAAAACTGAAGAAATCAGCACTGTTACTACAACATCTACACCATCCCCATTCACCTCCTTGTCTCCTAGTCTACCAGAATCTATAATGACAACTTCAGAAGTATTATCTACAAGAGTGACCACCACTAATACTGCAATAAGCACAAATGAAACTGAAGGTACAACTGAGCCAACCACAACCACCATACAGAGCACATCTGAGCATGAGACCAGCACTGTTGGAGTGACAAACCTTTCTACATCAGCACAACATTCCGCTTCTACAGAACCAACATCTGAGAGAACTTCCACTCCTGTGGTTTCTTCTCTAGTGACATCTCCTGAAATAACTGAAGAAACCAGCACAGAATCCAGAATAACAATTTCGGAAGCATCGCTGTCAACCGTTACCAAAACTACACCAAACCTATCTGAAGCACAGAGTACTACAGAGCTACACACATCCATGCAGAGTATCTCCACTTCCACACAACCAACGTCTGAAGGTGTCTCCACCTCCACCACTGCTGGAACAACAGTCGTATCACCATCATTGGAGGAATCGGTTTCCACACAACCAGTAACCGAGATCGTCTCCTCCTCTGTATTTTCCACAAAGACATTTTCAACCTCCAAAACTGAAGGAATCAGCACTGTTACTACAGGATCAACATCATCTCCATTCACCTCCTTATCTTCTAGTCTACCAGAATCTATAATGACAACTTCAGAAGTACCGTCTACAAGAGTGACCACCACTAATACTGCAATAAGCACAAATCAAACTGAAGGTACAACTGAGCCAACCACAACCACCATACAGAGCACATCTGAGCATGAGACCGGCACTGTTGGAGTGACAAACCTTTCTACATCAGCAGAACATTCCGCTTCTACAGAACCAACATCTGAGAGAACTTCCACTTCTGTGGTTTCTTCATTAGTCACATCTCCTGAAATAACTGAAGAAACCAGCACAGAATCCAGAATAACAACTTTAGAAACATCTCCTTCAACAGTTACAGAAACGACACCAAACCCATCTGAACCACAGAGTACTACAGAGCTACACACATCCATGCAGAGTATCTCCACTTCCACACAACCAACGTCTGAAGGTGTCTCCACCCCAACAGTAGCCACATCTTCACTGACTTCCTTTTCTCCTAGTCTGTCAGAATCAACAATGGCAACTTCAGAAACATCATCATCTACAAGAGAGACCCCAACAATTATACCTACTTCATTAGAGACAGAAAGTACCAATGAGCCAGAATCAGTCACAACACAAAGTGTATCTCTACATGAGACCAGCACTGCTGGAACAACAGTCGTATCACCATCATCGGAGGAATCGGTTTCCACACAACCAGTAACCGAGATCGTCTCCTCCTCTGTATTTTCCACACAGACATTATCAACCTCCAAAACTGAAGAAACCAGTACTATTCCTACAACATCTACACCATCTCCATTCACCTCTTTCTCTCCTAGTCAACCAAAATCAACAGTGGCAACTTCAGAATTATTATCTACAAGAGTGACCACCACTTATACTGCAATAAGCACAAATGAAACTGAAGGTACAACTGAGCCAACCACAACCACCATACAGAGCACATCTGAGCATGAGACCAGCACTGTTGGAGTGACAAACCTTTCTACATCAGCACAACATTCCGCTTCTACAGAACCAACATCTGAGAGAGCTTCCACTCCTGTGGTTTCTTCACTAGTGACATCTCCTGAAAACACAGAACAAACCAGCAGAGTATCCAGAATAACAATTTCGGGAGCATCCCTGTCAACCGTTACAAAAACGACACCAAACCCATCTGAAGCACAGAGTACTACAGAGCTACACACATCCATGCAGAGTATCTCCACTTCCACACAACCAACGTCTGAAGGTGTCTCCACCCCAACAGTAGCCACATCTTCACTGACTTCCTTTTCTCCTAGTCTGTCAGAATCAACAATGGCAACTTCAGAAACATCATCATCTACAAGAGAGACCCCAACAATTATACCTATTTCATTAGAGACAGAAAGTACCACTGAGCCAGAATCAGTCACAACACAGAGTGTATCTCTAAATGAGACCAGCACTGCTGGAACAACAGTCGTATCACCATCATCGGAGGAATCGGTTTCCACACAATCAGAAACCGAGATCGTCTCCTCCTCTGTATTTTCCACACAGACATTTTCAACCTTCAAAACTGAAGAAACCAGTACTATTCCTACAACATCTACACCATCGCCATTCACCTCTTTCTCTCCAAGTCTACCAGAATCCACAGTAACAACCTCAGGAGCATTATCTACAAGAGTGACCACCACTAATACTGCAATAAGCACAAATGAAACTGAAGGTACAACTGAGCCAACCACAACCACCATACAGAGCACATCTGAGCATGAGACCGGCACTGTTGGAGTGACAAACCTTTCTACATCAGCACAACATTTCGCTTCTATAGAACCAACATCTGAGAGAGCTTCCACTCCTGTGGTTTCTTCACTAGTAACATCTCCTGAAATAACAGAACAAACCAGCAGAGTATCCAGAATAACAATTTCAGAAGAATCCCTGTCAACCGTTACCAAAACTACACCAAACCCATCTGAACCACAGAGTACTACAGAGCTACACACATCCATGCAGAGTATCTCCTCTTCCACACAACCAACGTCTGAAGGTGTCTCCACCCCAACAGTAGCCACATATTCACTGACTTCCTTTTCTCCTAGTTTTTCAGAATCAACAATGGCAACTTCAGAAACATCATCATCTACAAGAGAGACCCCAACAATTATACCTACTTCATTAGAGACAGAAAGTACCACTGAGCCAGAATCAGTCACGACACAAAGTGTATCTCTACATGAGACCAGCACTGCTGGAACAACAGTCGTATCACCATCATCGGAGGAATCGGTTTCCACACAATCAGTAACCGAGATCGTCTCCTCCTCTGTATTTTCCACACAGACATTATCAACCTCCAAAACTGAAGAAACCAGTATTATTCCTACAACATCTACACCATCTCCATTCACCTCTTTCTCTCCTAGTCAACCAAAATCAACAGTAACAACTTCAGAATTATTATCTACAAGAGTGACCACCACTAATACTGCAATAAGCACAAATGAAACTGAAGGTACAACTGAGCCAACCACAACCACCATACAGAGCACATCTGAGCATGAGACCAGCACTGTTGGAGTCACAAACCTTTCTACATCAGCACAACATTCCGCTTCTACAGAGCCAACATCTGAGAGAACTTCCACTCCTGTGGTTTCTTCACTAGTGACATCTCCTGAAATAACTGAACAAACCAGCAGAGTATCCAGAATAACAACTTTAGAAACATCTCCTTCAACAGTTACAGAAACTACACCAAACCCATCTGAAGCACAGAGTACTACAGAGCTACACACGTCCACAATGCAGAGTATCTCCATATCAACACGCCCAACGTCTGAAGGTGTCTCCACCCCAACAGTAGCCACATCTTCACTGACTTCCTTTTCTCCTAGTTTGTCAGAATCCACATTAACAACTTCAGAATTATTATCTACAAGAGTGACCACCACTAATACTGCAATAAGCACAAATGAAACTGAGCCAACCACAACCACCATACAGAGCACATCTGAGCATGAGACCAGCACTATTGGAGTGACAAATCTTTCTACATCAGCACAACATTCCGCTTCTACAGAACCAACATCTGAGAGAGCTTCCACTCCTGTGGTTTCTTCACTAGTGACCTCTCCTGAAATAACTGAAGAAACCAGCACAGAATCCAGAATAACAACTTTAGAAACATCTCCTTCAACAGTTACAAAAACGACACCAAACCCATCTGAACCACAGAGTACTACAGAGCTACACACATCCATGCAGAGTATCTCCACTTCCACACAACCAACGTCTGAAGGTGTCTCCACCCCAACAGTAGCCACATCTTCATTGACTTCCTTTTCTCCTAGTTTGTCAGAATCAACAATGGCAACTTCAGAAACATCATCATCTACAAGAGAGACCCCAACAATTATACCTACTTCATTAGAGACAGAAAGTACCACTGAGCCAGAATCAGTCACGACACAAAGTGTATCTCTACATGAGACCAGCACTGCTGGAACAACAGTCCTATCACCATCATCGGAGGAATCGGTTTCCACACAATCAGTAACCGAGATCGTCTCCTCCTCTGTATTTTCCACACAGACATTATCAACCTCCAAAACTGAAGAAACCAGTACTATTCCTTCAATATCAACACCATCTCCATTCACCTCTTTCTCTCCTAGTCTACCAGAATCCACAGTAACAACTTCAGAATTATCTACAAGAGTGACCACCACTAATACTGCAATAAGCACAAATGAAGCTGAGCCAACCACAACCACCATACAGAGCACATCTGAGCATGAGACCAGCACTGTTGGAGTGACAAACCTTTCTACATCAGCACAACATTCCGCTTCTACAGAACCAACATCTGAGAGAACTTCCACTCCTGTGGTTTCTTCATTAGTGACATCTCCAGAAATAACTGAAGAAACCAGCACAGAATCCAGAATAACAATTTCGGAAGCATCCCTGTCAACCGTTACAAAAACTTCACCAAACCCATCTGAAGCACAGAGTACTACAGAGCTACACACATCCATGCAGAGTATCTCCACTTCCACACAACCAACGTCTGAAGGTGTCTCCACCCCAACAGTAGCCACATCTTCACTGACTTCCTTTTCTCTTAGTCTGTCAGAATCCACAATGGCAACTTCAGAAACATCATCATCTACAAGAGAGACCCCAACAATTATACCTACTTCATTAGAGACAGAAAGTACCACTGAGCCAGAATCAGTCACGACACAAAGTGTATCTCTACATGAGACCAGCACTGCTGGAACAACAGTCCTATCACCATCATCAGAGGAATCGGTTTCCACACAATCAGTAACCGAGATCGTCTCCTCCTCTGTATTTTCCACACAGACATTTCCAACCTCCAAATCTGAAGGAATCAGCACTGTTACTACAGGATCAACACCATCGCCATTCACCTCCTTCTCTTCTAGTCTGCCTGAATCTATAATGACAACTTCAGAAGTTCCGTCTACAAGAGTGACCACCACTAATACTGCAATAAGCACAAATGAAACTGAAGGTACAACTGAGCCAACCACAACCACCATACAGAGCACATCTGAGCATGAGACCGGCACTGTTGGAGTGACAAACCTTTCTACATCAGCAGAACATTCCGCTTCTACAGAACCAACATCTGAGAGAACTTCCACTCCTGTGGTTTCTTCACTTGTGACATCTCCAGAAATAACTGAAGAAACCAGCACAAAATCCAGAACAACAATTTCGGAAGCATTCCTGTCAACCCTTACAAAAACTTCACCAAACCCATCTGAAGCACAGAGTACTACACAGCTACACACATCCATGCAGAGTATCTCCACTTCCACACAACCAACGTCTGAAAGCTTCTCCACCCCAACAGTAGCCACATCTTCACTGACTTCCTTTTCTCCTAGTTTGTCAGAATCAACAATGGCAACTTCAGAAACATCATCATCTACAAGAGAGACCCCAAAAATTATACCTACTTCATTAGAGACAGAAAGTACCACTGAGCCAGAATCAGTCACGACACAAAGTGTATCTCTACATGAGACCAGCACTGCCGGAACAACAGTCGTATCACCATCATTGGAGGAATCGTTTTCTACACAACCAGTAACCGAGATCGTCTCCTCCTCTGTATTTTCCACACATACATTTTCAACCTCCAAAACTGAAGAAACCAGTACTATTTCTACAACATCTACACCATCGCCATTCACCTCTTTCTCTCCAAGTCAACCAAAATCAACAGTGACAACTTCAGAAGTATTATCTACAAGAGTAACCACCACTAATACTGCAATAAGCGCAAATGAAACTGAAGGGACTACTGAGCCAACCACAACCACCATACAGAGCACATCTGAGCATGAGACCAGCACTGTTGGAGTGACAAACCTTTCTACATCAGCACAACATTCCGCTTCTACAGAACCAACATCTGAGGGAGCTTCCACTCCTGTGGTTTCTTCACTAGTGACATCTCCTGAAATAACTGAAGAAACCAGCAGAGTATCCAGAATAACAACTTTAGAAACATCTCCTTCAACAGTTACAAAAACTACACCAAACCCATCTGAAGCACAGAGTACTACAGAGCTACACACATCCATGCAGAGTATCTCCACTTCCACACAACCAACGTCTGCAGGTGTCTCCACCTCAACAGTAGCCACATCTTCACTGACTTCCTTTTCTCCTAGTCTGTCAGAATCAACAATGGCAACTTCAGAAACATCATCATCTACAAGAGTGACCCCAACAATTATACCTACTTCATTAGAGACAGAAAGTACCACTGAGCCAGAATCAGTCACGACACAAAGTGTATCTCTACATGAGACCAGCACTGCTGGAACAACAGTCGTATCACCATCATTGGAGGAATCGGTTTCTACACAGTCAGTAACCGAGATCGTCTCCTCCTCTGTATTTTCCACACATACATTTTCAACCTCCAAATCTGAAGGAATCAA
The DNA here is from genome assembly GCF_965119305.1 of Pelophylax lessonae. Classification (NCBI taxonomy): domain Eukaryota; kingdom Metazoa; phylum Chordata; class Amphibia; order Anura; family Ranidae; genus Pelophylax; species Pelophylax lessonae. The sequence goes on from NC_138779.1 coordinate 1,881,505, forward strand.
CACTGTTACTACAGGATCAACACCATCGCCATTCACCTCCTTCTCTTCTAGTCTGCCAGAATCTATAATGACAACTTCAGAAGTACCGTCTACAAGAGTGACCACCACTAATACTGCAATAAGCACAAATGAAACTGAAGGTACAACTGAGCCAACCACAGCCACCATACAGAGCACATCTGAGCATGAGACCGGCACTGTTGGAGTGACAAACCTTTCTACATCAGCACAACATTCCGCTTCTACAGAGCCAACATCTGAGAGAACTTCCACTCCTGTGGATTCTTCACTAGTGACATCTCCAGAAATAACTGAAGAAACCAGCACAGAATCCAGAATAACAACTTTAGAAACATCTCCTTCAACAGTTACAAAAACTACACCAAACCCATCTGAAGCACAGAGTACTACAGAGCTACACACGTCCACAATGCAGAGTATCTCCATATCAACACGCCCAACGTCTGAAGGTGTCTCCACCCCAACAGTAGCCACATCTTCACTGACTTCCTTTTCTCCTAGTCTGTCAGAATCAACATTAACAACTTCTGAAGTATTATCTACAAGAGTGACCACCACTAATACTGCAATAAGCACAAATGAAACTGAAGGTACAACTGAGCCAACCACCATACAGAGCACATCTGAGCATGAGACCAGCACTGTTGGAGTGACAAACCTTCAGTTCACCTCTTCAAACGCAGCATCTGAAAGTGTCTCTCCTTCTGAGTTTCATACAATAGCATCATCTGCAAGTATAGAAACCAGCAGTAATCCCTCTTCTTCTTCAACATCCACACCTCTGATGACGGCTGTCCCTAGCAGTTCATCAGTTTCACTAATATCAAACCCAGAATCTTTCTCTACAAGAAGGACCACCAGTATGCCAGCTGAGACTTCCGAGAGACACACAACAGAGATATCACCATCTCACAAGATCAGTACTGCTGAAACTACAACTCCATCAGTAATGCCGACATCTTCTTCTCACCCAGCATCTGAAACTCTTTCCACCACTCTTTCACAGTCAATTCCAAGCTCCCAATCAATAACTACAACAGTTACCATATATACACAAACCCAAACATCTGTGACACATGGTACTAGCCAGCCAGAAACAGTCCCTATTATAAGTACTTCTACTCAGGGAGTCGGCACTGAAGAAATTATAAATCCTTCAACTACTCGTAGGATATCTACTACTATGAAGGAAGAAGCCAGCATGAAATCTACATCCGCACCAATTACTTCCCTAACACACATTTCTCCTAGTCTGGCAGAATCCATTTCTACAAGTCGGACTAGCACTACGGAATCTCCTACACAAAGTACCGCACAACTAACAACAAGCACAAGAGGAGCAACTCCTTCTGAATGGTCCAATACAGCTCCAGTAACAGCCCTGCCATTATTCTCTCAGCAATCATCATCCTCTACATATACAGAATCCAAAGTCCCCATTTCTGAGTTTTCTACTATTACATTTTCCACAGCCAAGACTTTAGGAACTAGTTCTGCCCTTTCTACCTCTCTACTAACCCCTGTCTCTTCTAGTCCATCAGCATCAATAATTCCCACCCTAGAAACATTTTCTACACAGACATCTACTTTTATACCAACCTATTCTTCTGAAACACAAAAAACTACAGAAATATCAAACGTCACTTCACTGTCTCTTGAAACCAGATCTGTAGAAACAATAACTCCAACTGTTCCTTTACCCCCGGCATCCGAAAGTGTTTCTGAATCTGTGTTTTCTACACACATATCCTCCACCAGGAATGTCTATTCTACAACTCCATCAACATATCATTCGAGACCAATATCGCCAACCACTGAATCTTTAACATTTATGAGTTCTACAGCATTACCAACAACCACAACAAGAACATCTTCTCTGGAGACAATTGCTACTCAGGTAACAACTCTTTCACCTGCTACACAGCCATCAGCTTCATCTACATCTCTGGTTTTCTTCTCATCCGGTACCTCCACGCGACCAATCTCAGAAGCACTTTCACCAGGAGTGACAACATCAGAGATACAAAGAACTACAGAGATTTCAACTGTCACAAAAGAAACCTCTCCCTCCCATGAGACCAATCCATCAAGCCAGTCATCACAAACACAATATTTAACTTCTACAAAACCAACATCTGAAAGTGTACCTCGTACCTCTCCAATTTCTACACTTATGACCTCTCCCACTGGAATTGAGGAAACAAATACAATTTCTAAAATACCATCATCAACAATTATGCTAACGGGTTCATCTGCTGGTTCCTCAGAACCAATCAGACCAACTTCAGAAATATTATCTACGAAGCTGACAATTACTCCATCCAGCCCACCTGAAACGAAGGGTACTACAGAGCTACCAAGTACTAGAACAACAAACCTATTAACACAAACGCAAGAACAGTCTTCCACACTCCCCGCCTTGGAAAGCATTTCCACTCCGGTGTCTTCTACACAGATGACATTGCCCACTATAAGTCCAGAAACTAGCATTGTGTCCACAAGAAGCACACCTCAGCTCACATCATCAGAATCACAAACAACAGCTTCAACTACGAGGGAGATCCCAAATACTAAGACCACTGGGTCTACAACATTTACTACTGAGCCGACAACAGTGCCAAGAACACCAGCTGAGACCATTTCCATAATAACTACACAACCAAAATCTACACCAATGTCTGAACATGTTTCAACCCCTGAGTTCCCCACCACTGGCCCAATGTCTACACTGACTTCCTTCTCTTCTAGAGTGTCAGAATCCAGAATCACGTCTTCTGAATCAGTGTCTGATAGAGCTACAGTTACTGCACCAAATCCATCTGAGCCACAGACTATGGCACCACAGAGTACAGAACCAAAGAGTACGGCACCACAGAGTACGGCACCACAGAGTACGGCACCACAGAGTACGGCACCACAAACTACGGCACCACAGAGTACGGCACCACAGAGTACGGCACCACAGAGTACGGCACCACAGAGTATGGCACCACAGAGTACGGCACAGCCACAAACAGAGACCACACAGCCAACTTCAGAGATAGAAACTACAAAGCAGCTCATTGGATCTTCAACTAACACACATGAGACACCAGAAACTACCAGAACAGCGGAAGTCACAATGCAAAGCACACCGGGTCAATCAACATTGCCTTCCCATGGTGCTAGTCTATCAAACGCAGTACAGCAATCTACTACCACCCAGCTATTGTCTACACACATATCTCCTAACATAACTAAAGAAACCGGCATCGTTCCAACAACAGGGGCCACAACTGAGTTACATTCCTCATTTGGAAGTGTGTTTGTGACTACTTCTACGAGAGTGACCATGAATACTGCAACTACTCCTTCTGAGACAGAAAGAACATCAGCATTGTCTACAGTCTCAGTGACAACAACACCCTTTCAAGAAGTCTCATCAACACCAATAAGAAACTTCTCAACAACTACAATGCAGCTAACATCTTTGCTTCCAGAATCCCAAAGCCTTTCTACATCAGGGGTTTCTACCCATGCAACATCATTCATTACAAGTGAGGAAACCATATTGTCTTCACGACCATCTACATCTGAGGTGACCTCCTTCTCCTCCAATGCACCACTGTCAACAAAACCAACTTCAGGGACAATCTCCACTATGTTGACTACTAATACCGGTCTACTTACATCTCAAGCAGAAAGCACTACCAAAGGGTCAATTGCCACATTACAAACCTCTGCGCCTTTCCAAACAAATACAATTCAAAGGACAAGCTCAAGCATCACAATGCAATCTCCTACGACCCCTGACTTGGAAATGTCCAGTCCTACAACATCAACAACAAGCCAGACCTCATTATCAAGGCCTACATCTACATTAGTTAGTTCTTCTACCTCAATACAAACCTCCGGAACTCCAAATACACAGACAACCATAAGGAATCCCACTACATCTGCAACAACTAGCCCAACAACGACTACAACCACTACACCTACAACCACAACGACTACAGCCACAACGTCTACAGCCACAACGTCTACAGCCACAACGTCTACAGCCACAACGTCTACAGCCACAACGTCTACAACCACACCTACAACCACAACGTCTACAGCCACACCTACAACCACAACGTCTACAGCCACAACATCTACAACCACACCTACAACCACAACGTCTACAGTCACAACGTCTACAACCACACCTACAACCACAACGTCTACAACCACTCTGAAGACATCTGCCCATGTTACGGGTTCTACAGCTGCACCATGTATAAGTGATGAAAGACAGCAATGTTCAATAATCAATAATACGTGTTCCTGCACTTGTAACAAAGAATACGTAGGCAACAATTGTATATACGGCCAGAATGAGACTACCGCCACTATAGGTAAGTTGTGGAAATCAATTATTTGTTCAATAATATTCACATATTTGGGGAGATTTAGTAAAACTGGAGAGTGCAAAATCTGGTGCAGCTCTGCAAAGAAACCAATCAGCTTCAAGTTTTTTTTTTTGTCAAAGCTTAATTGAACAAGCTGAGGTTAGAAGCTGATTGGCTACCATACACAGTTGCACCAGATTCTGAACTCTCCAGTTTTAGTAAATCAACCCCATTGTTTTTTGCTTAAAACCTATAGCTACATTCACATTGAATGCTGCATGCAGTGTAGAGCTATAGGGGCTCATTATCAGAAAGTTCTTAAGTTAGTGCAAACTTAGATGCGCATGTATAGATGTTAGCGGGTGCAACCCAACACGGGCACCACAGATCAACCAAAGCTCCAAATCCCATATCTGAGTGAATACCTGCTCCCATAGGAAGCGTATTAATGTACAGTTGCTGTCACATAGCATGCTTGCCCAATATCTTCTTAGCAGAAGCAGGTGGTTGGAAAGGCCGTAGAGGAAGGGGACACCAGTCTGATGTGTTTTCCAATCTTTTACTTAACAAACATCATGGCGGTAATACAGAAATATTATAAATCTCCAGGAAGACATTTCAGGGGCTATATTTGGCTCCAATGGCAGTTCCTCAGCTTTTTCCTGCTTGTGAGTCATACCTGACCTCTCCCTATTCTTCCCTCAGGGGCCAAAGCACCTTAGCAGGTATTTCCCAGCCTCTCACAGGCTACATAGTAAATACGTGGACCCCCACCAGTCCCATGGGGCAAACACAGCCAGAAGCCACTCCTTCTCTTCCTCTACACCCAATCACGCTAGTTTTTGTACCCTACAGGGGCACCACCTTGTGGTCGAATAAGGGAGTGCTCTGCCACCCTACTATATAGTAGTGATCAACCAATATAATTTCTTTAGTGCCGATACCGATATTTTGGTCATCGGATATCGGTATCGGCCGATATTGGCCAATATTTTCGGACATTTAATTTTTTTTTTTCACAGGTACAGTTGTGGAGGGATTTGAGGTTTTGTTTTCAATGCTGTCATTTTTTTTTAATCTGGCGCCAAATACCCAGAAGTGATGTCGTGACATTACTTCTGGGTTTTACATGGAGACCCAATCGAATGCGGCTTTGATCGGGTCTTCTCTTATGTGGCCGTGGAGGTAGGATGCCCGGGTCTCCCGGTGGGACGGGAGACCCGGGCGAGCCGCAGAAGGCGGCGGGAGGGGGGGGGGGTGTCCCTTCCCGCTCCTTGTAATGACAGCCGAGCGGCTTCTCAGCCACATCGGTTGTCATTACAAGACTCCCGACCATTGGCTATGGACGCCGGTACCGGGGGTGATGTCTCTAGCTGCAGGGATCACTCCGATACAGCACTTTCCTGGAATATCGGCAATATCGGTAACCTCAGGGGCCAATTCCAATATATCGGGGAAAGTGCCCTCGATATATTGGTGTTGCCGATAATCGGTTGATCCCTACTATATAGGGCTAGACCGAAAACAGAGAGGAACCCCAGGTATAAAAATACTAAAGAAATAGCAAGAGTAATAAAAATGATTAGATGAATATATTAGGCCATCTGGTGGAAAAACTAAGAGAGTGCCCCCATCCCTAAAGTATAACAACAAAAACAAGGAAGTTCCCTCCAAATGGGATTTTAAAGGGCAATAATAGAGAACGGAAATATCAAGGGAGATTTTTAAAAACAAGTTGTATAATTTATTACAAGATACAAAAATCCAAGCGAACAAGAAAATAATACAATACAAATGGATTAAATTAAAAAATCCAGGCGGTTCAAATGCATAAGTGACCAACGTTCATGTCCACTATCCACAGATGGGGACAGCGACAGACCCAACGCGTTTCAAAGTAAAGTGTATGTTTCTTCATCAGGGGTCAATGAACATAGTACATAGTTACATCCTGAGTTGAAAGGTCAATTTGTTTGTAGAACCGCAGTGGTTAAAAACAAGGAAGAAATCAGTGGCAGCTGGTGCATATGGGGCGCCGGACGCATGGACTTCAATAGGGCTGCGCCCCGAGCCTACCCAGTTGTGTGACAATAACGAATGAAAATTCGCTATTGTCAGATGGATCCTCCTTATGGCGAATCAGGAAGCAGGTTCTGAGACCCGTTTCCCGATTGGCCGAAAGGAGAAGACATGCCATTAAGCATGGAGGAGGAGGGAGGAGGAGACGCAGAAGACAGGGAAGAAGCCGCTGCCGCCGTTCGCCTCCTGCAGATGGGTGAGTGAGCCGGGGGGAGGGGGGTCCTGTACTGTCATGTCATGCTATGCTCTGGGTTCTGTACTGTAATGCTGTGTGTACTGTGTGCGGCCTGGTGTGGTCCGGGGGGGGTATGGTTTGGTCTGTCTGCCGCCCCCTCCTGGCCCATGGAGCACCGGGTCTGCCACTGGAAGAAGTGATAATCATAACTGCACCTAACCGTCTCCGACAGTGTCTCCAGAGGTGTCTCACGGGGGGCGGCAGAAGGCCTTTCACAACGGGTTAATCGGCCATGATTTCCATCCAGGGCCACTAACCATGTCGGACCTTCATCCTAGAGGGACCTGCAGGAACTGGGATAGATTGATCTATCCATTTGTCATCTAAACTCCTAAATAGATTCTCACCTCTCTTCCATCTCCCATTCGGATGGTTGATGAGATATCTGTATGTAGCACCCTCCTAGATAGGTGCTAGTTAGGGAGGATACGTTTGCTCTGTCTGCTTATCGGGGGAGCAGCAGGTAAACCATAATCTGCTCCATCTGCTGATCAGGGGACCCTGATCAGTAGTTAGGCCTGTTGCATGTGTCCATGTGTGATTCATCTGGGCTGAGGGAGTGTCCCCACTGTATCCAATAGGGGAGACTATTGGACAGTGGAGGAAACCCAGCCAGTGACACACAGGCTTTGTAACTATCCCAGTGGGTAGGCACAAACAGTGGTGCATCCTGGGATATGTTATAAAAGCCAAGGGCACATATGACAGGGTGTCTTTGGGCGGGAAGCCAGGTCCCAGGAGGATGGTGACGGCTGTCTCTCCTCCTATCTGTATGGAAGGTGGTCACAGGCGGTCGGCCTAGTGAGCCAGAAGTGTGGTGCTGAGCCAGGAGGTCCAGTGGATGCTGACGGATGGAGTTGAAGGCAGAGCAACCTTGGGAAAAACAGTGTCCGTGAGTACCGGGAAGCTTGCCAGGGGTCTGCTCAGGAAGGGGACCACTCCAGTGGAGAGTCAGGGAACAAGGGGCCAGCACACACAGCAAGTGAGAAAGGGGGTGCCAAGTTAGGACCCTGAAGATAAACTATAACAGGATCATATTCTTCATCTTCACTTCAGTGGCAAGGTGAAGCAGCGGCCTTGCCGCACACTACAGCTAGTTGTCCTCAGAATTGTGCATAGTTCATAGTTGGAGTATCCCACTCATCCCTTCTCCCATCCCAGTTCCAAATAAAACACAAAAACCAAATCCCCTGGACTGTTCATTGTCTGAGCCAAGCATCTAAAGTGATACGTTTCCACAGACTGTTGCTACGGGTAACCCAGGGGAATACAGAAAGTGCAATTCTCAGCAGTCCTCTAGGGGGCAGGGCTACATGTATATACCACCACAGTCTATTGGGGATCTGTGCCCCAGCGGCCCCTTGTGGAAGGCCTTCTGTGAACCCCCCCGTGAGACACCTCTGGAGAGACCGTTGGAGACGGTTAGGTGCAGCTATGATTATCACTTCTTCCTTGTTTTTAACCACTGCGGTTCTACAAACAAATTGACAACTCAGGATGTAACTATGTACATTGACCCCTGATGAAGAAACATACACTTTACTTCGAAACGCGTTGGGTCTTTCTCTGCATCTGTGGATAGTGGACATGAACGTTGGTCACTTATGCATTTGAACCGCCTGGATTTTTAATCCATTTGTATTGTATTATTTTCTTGTTTTTTGTATCTTGTAATAAACTATACAGCCTTTTTTTAAAAAAATCTCCCTTGATATTTCCGTACTCTATATTATTTAGAGGGAACTTCCTGGTTTTTGTTAATAAGAACGATTAAAGCCGGATTTAGCCCAAACTTTATGCTTTGCTTTGGACAGAGCTGGGAAGGGTTACAGCGCTTGTTAGGTTATTATTTCTGGTTTATCCCCGGTAAGCTGACTTCACGCTGATTGGTGATTGGTTAATGCAATGCTACATTGTGTGGTATTGTGTGTTGTGTTGAGGCCGACCATTCATTTTGTGTTGGCAGCCGTGACCGTCACACCCCAGCACACCAATGACCACACTTTAGCGCTTTGGGGCGCCATTCAAATTCTTGCATTACTTTGTATCTCTGTATAAGAAAATACGATTCTTCATCCTTATCTCTCGTCTACAAATTTTCCAGATAAAGAACGAGCACCGAAAAGAGACTTCTATGTAGTCCTCTCCTTACAAGAGACCTTCACACCAGCCTTATCCAACCCATCATCCGAGGAGTACATCAAACTTGAACAGACATTGCTGAGTGTTGTAAGTACGGCGTTATTAGTAATAGGATGGGGTGGACTGTCGCGGTAAAGCCTATTTTTCTGGTTTTGAGTGTGGAAGGATTGGGAATCCTGTTGGATTTTCACTGCTATCAGGGGCTCTTTTGGAGAGATTTACTTTTACTTCCTGTTCTTCTGACAACATTTTATCAGACAGGAAATAAGGGGAAATCCTTGAGAGCAACCCAGACAGAAATGAGTCTTTATGGCAGGATTTCCTAACCAGGGTTCTGTGGAACCCTAGGGTTCTTCCTGAGGTTGCTAGGGATTCCTCCTGAGGTTTCTAGGGGTTCCTCCTGAGGTTGCTAGGGGTTCCTCCAGAGGTTGCTAGGGGTTTCCTCCTGAGGTTTCTAGGGGTTCCTCCTGAGGTTTCTAGGGGTTCCTCCTGAGGTTGCTAGGGGTTTCCTCCTGAGGTTTCTAGGGGTTCCTCCAGAGGTTGCTAGGGGTTTCCTCCTGAGGTTGCTAGGGGTTTCCTCCTGAGGTTTCTAGGGGTTCCTCCTGAGGTTGCTAGGGGTTTCCTCCTGAGGTTTCTAGGGGTTCCTCCTGAGGTTGCTAGGGGTTTCCTCCTGAGGTTTCTAGGGGTTCCTCCTGAGGTTGCTAGGGGTTCCTCCTGAGGTTGCTAGGGGCTCCTCCTGAGGTTGCTAGGGGTTTCCTCCTGAGGTTGCTAGGGGTTCCTCCTGAGGTTGCTAGGGATTCCTCCTGAGGTTTCTAGGGGTTCCTCCTGAGGTTGCTAGGGGTTCCTCCTGAGGTTTCTAGGGGTTCCTCCTGAGGTTTCTAGGGGTTCCTTCTGAGGTTGCTAGGGGGCTTGTATATTGCATAGCAGGATCGTATGATCTCTGCAGTTACACCAGGGAGAATGACAGACGGCTTTGTTTACATCAGCCGCCTGCCTTTCTCCGTCTCCAGCGGGAGATCGCGAGTGGCCAGCGGACATCGGAGCCGTCGGTCACTCGCGCGGGGACCTCCGTGAACAAGCGGGGGCGGGAGCGTGCCTCCGGCGGCGTGCGCTCGCCCCCTACAGGCTCCTGGGCGAGCGACGTATTACTACGTCACTTTGCCCAGGAGGGGCTGACTGCCGCAGTAAATGTACTTGCGGCAGTCGGCAAGTGGTTAATTAACTCCTTCTACTCTCCCATACCATGGGGCTAGGTATATGGGGTCTCCATACTGCAGGTTCGGTCCCAAATATTTCAGGAGGGGACCGACCACTAGGGAGGGAGCCAGAGAACCTACCTCCTTGCTACAGGAGGACTGTCACCTACGCCAGGGGCCACACTTTGTTGACCGGCTGCTACACATTCCGCCAGTCTATAGTTACCTGTGGCAACTATTCTCTTTTTCCGACTTCCTCACCCTTTTGTGTTGGCCTTCCTCTTGCACCCCCATGTGTGAATTAAAGGGCCCAGTTCTTGTAATAAGCTATGACCGCCATGCCCCCCTTTTGAATAACTTCAGACCAGGCTTAGAACAGGTAAAATTCTTTACTGAAGCTCTCATAGTGCAAAAATCAGATGCAGGTAGAGATCCATCATTGGTAAAGTCCTTGTAGGTGGACTCTTTGAGGTGGTAGTCGAGTGTTGCTTCTCTTTGAACTGGACCTTCTCCCTTTCTCATGCAGTCCTGGAGGCCCCTGACCCCGGCCTTCCCCTTTATTTGTATACAGAACAGCGTAGAAGATAAAACCCCAAAAAGCCTGGGAAAAGGCAAATCCCATATTAACCCTCTCCGAACCTGGGCACTTCAGACTTAAAGGAGTTGTAAAGGTTTGCATTCTATGCATTAAGGTGAAAAACCTTCTGTGCTTTCGGCTGCCTCCCCAGACCCTTCCCTTTCTCTTACCTGAACCCGATCGTTCCAGAGACGAGCACGAGCCCAGCGGCTCCAGCCACTATCTTGGGTCTTCTTTGGATAGATTAATAGCATTGGCTCCCGCTGCTGTCAATCAAATCCAGTGACATGGGAGCAGGGGGCGGGGCCGAGTCCTGCTGTCTGTGTGTCAATGGATGCAGCATCAGCAGGACTCGTGAGTGTGCCGGCGTGGGTGCCCCCATTGAAAGCGGCTCTCCATGGGGGTACCTGATGAAGAAGAGGAGCCAGAAGCGATGCCAGGGCACCCCAAACGAGGAGGATCGAGGCTGCTCTGTGCAAAACCATCACACAGAGCAGGTAAGTACAACAGGTTTAGTATTTAAAAAAAAAAAAAAGAAAACCTTTACAATCCCTTTAATCACTTGCCGACCGCCCGTGGCATATATACTGTGGCAGGCTGGCTTGGCTGCGTGAATCGATGTAGGGGTAGGTCAGTACGTGGGAGTGGTGCTGGGGGACGCAATCGCTCCCCGCTGAGAAAGAAGGACGGTCGGATGTTGTAAACACAGCTGACCGTTCTTCTCTCTGGACTGATCACAGAGCTCCTTCTATATAGGATCACATGTCTCTATGGTCATTTCACAAGCCCCTCCCCCCACAGTTAGAAAACACTCCCCTAGGCTCACAATTAACCCTTTAACCACCAACAATGTTAACCCTTTCCCTGCCAGTGTCATTAGTACAGTGACAGTGCATATGTATAGCACTGATTACTGTAGTAATGTCACTGGTCCCCCCAAAAGTGTCAAAAATGTCAGTTAGGGGTCCGATCTGTCTGCCGCAATGTCGCAGTCCTGCTAAACATCGCTGATTGCCGCCATTACTAGTAAATAAATAAATAGAGATGACATTAATCTTTCCCCTAGTTTGTAGACGCGATAACTTTTGCACAAACCAGTCAAAAAATATGTAGCAGAATAAAAATTGGCCTAAAATGATGAAAATTTTTTTTTTTTTTTTTTTGGGGAATGTTATATAGCAGAATCCTAGCAGGGCTCTGTATGTGGAGTGGAACGATCGATCCTAGCAAAGTGGAACGATCGATCCTAGCAGAGTGGAACGATCTCTCTTCTCACACATTCCATTGTCTGTTTTCACAGCTCACCAACATTTTCAAGAGAGTCGCTCCGGAGAATTTTGTGAAGGTGATCATCTTCGGGTTCAGGTAAAATTCATCATCAGCTGAGAACGGCTGAGAAATAATATTTTCTTACATTTATGTCACTTCAAAGTTTCCTCCAACATTTTTTGTAAAAGACTCGGAACTTTCTATTTGTCTCCCCAGTGAAGGAAGTGTGGTTGTGAATAGCAGTGCAATCTATGCGTACCCCAATAACCAAACCGGAATCAACTTCATCAACAACGACCTGGAGGGAGCTATGAACTCCTCCCTGTTCAGCTCATTGCCAGAAATCAGCCAAGCGGTGAACGCCAGTGCCTCCGTCCGCAATGTGACCCCTACTCCAACAACCATAACGCGTAAGTGTCATTGTTACTGGAAGTAACAAATGGGGGTCTTGTATCTGTTCTGAGTTTCAGGTCGGATGTTGCTTTCTCAGATATATCTTGAGGGCTCCAAGCCTCAGAGATCCAGCGCTCATCTGCAGCAGTTGGGTTGGGGGTCTTTCACGCAATTTTGGAGTTGACTTCCATAATAGTTTATTATAAATGGACAGCCAGAGGAGTTTGGAAAGGAAGGGGGGGGGGGGGGGTGGCGTCAACTCTATTTAGGATCTTACCATTGCAGTACCTAAGAGTGAAATGATAAAGACATAACATTGTCTAATCCAGTGGTCTCCAAACTGTGGAACGGGAGGCCAGATGTTGCCCAGTGCTTGCTTTTAACCAGTCCTTGGAGCACTATTTCATTCACTGACACAAGCGATGGAGTACACTTCCCCCCATCTGACACCAACAAAGGTGCACAATTCCTCCTAATGACCCGAACAATTGGGAACAATTCCTCCCAATGACCCCAACAATGGGGAACAATTCCTCCCAATGACCCCAACGATGGGGAACAATTCCTCCCAATACAACCAACAATGGGGCCAATGACACCAACAATGGGGAACAATTTCTCCCAATACAACCAACAAAGGTGCACAATTCCTCCCAATGACCCCAACAATGGGGCACAATTCCTCCCAATACGACCAACAATGGGGCACAATTCCTCCCAATGACCCCAACAATGGGGCACAATTCCTCCCAATACGACCAACAATGGGGCACAATTCATCCCAATGACCCCAACAATGGGGCACAATTCCTCCCAATAGGACCAACAATGGGGCACAATTTATCCCAATGACCCCAACGATGGGGAACAATTCCTCCCAATACAACCAACAATGGGGCCAATGACACCAATGATGGGGCACAATTCCTCAAAATGACCCCAACGATGGGGAACAATTCCTCCCAATGCGACTAACAATGGGGCCAATGACACCAATGATGGGGCACAATTTATCCCAATGACACCGACAATGGGGTCTGTGACAAACCTTTGGAGGGGACTGCAGGCTATCCTCTTGCCTACTGACTATGGGCCCTGGCTTGTGAGGGAACACTGCTCTTTGCGGGGTGTATGCTGGGGGGACCCTTGGAGTAATGTTACTTTGGATTCAATTCCACATCTCCCTAAGACACACAGACTCCAGGACTCTAGGACTAGGATCCATGGTAAAGGTCTAGCTGCCTTTTGCCAATAGGGGACTGCTCCACACAGTCAGACTCATGGCAGATGCTAATGTCATCAGCTCAACCACCTGTCTTCCGCACATTGTTGATTGTGCTGATTAACTCACCTATTGTCTATTGTGGGGATGTGTTTACACTTATAATAATGTGTATTGTACTTCAGGAGCTCGATGTCGGCAAGTCTGCTAGTTAATTGGCTCAGGTTGATTGAATCACTGTCATCTATTAGTTGCTAGAGTGAAAGTAGAATACTGTTTGTGTTGGTTGTTCCTTAGATATGTTTATTATATTTCTGTACACAATTTCATCTGCATATGATAATGTAATCAGGCACCTGACCTGGTGGGGTATATATTCTGTGTGAGTTTGTTCAATAAAGGTTCCAGATCTTATAGAAGCTATTCTCAGCTAGTTTTGTATGGGGGGCAGCTAGAATATCTGATATCTATGTTCAGACTGAAAGAAGCTGTATTCTGACGGAATCACACAAACACATTGTGGGTCACGGTTTCGTTATAGGGTCCAATGACATCAACGATGGGGCACAATTCTACAAAATGACACCAACAATAGGCCCAATGACCCAAACGATGCGGCACAATTCCTCTCAATGACACCAACAATGGGGCTCAGTGATACCAATGATGGGGCACAATTCCTCCCAGAGACACCAACATATGGGGCCAATGACACCAGTGATGGGGCACAATTCTTCCCAATGACACCAAAGATGGGGCATTTTTTAATCCCACTGATGCTGGGACATTTTCTGCTCCCAATGGCCACAGTCCGGCCCCCCTAAAGTCTGAAGAACTGTAAACTGGCCCTTTTTTTAGAAGGTTTGGAGACTCCTGGTCAAATCCACAAGCTTCAATGATGTGTTGGTTCTTCTTGTTCTTGGAGGTGGCGGCGGGGGGGGGGGGGGGGGACTTTTTGTTTTCTCATCTCTATACATTCTGTTCTGAGTCCTGGAGCCCAGAAACCTTGTAGAGCTTTGGGTGGGATAAAGCCTCCATTCCTGGGTCCAAATCTCAGCTGGTAGCCACACCACATTATTAGTCTCAGCTGTGCAGAGGCTGTTATATGATGGTCAGGACTCTCTCTCTTTTATATACAGTATGTGCAATGTGTCATGGTTACCTACACTCACCCCCCCCCCTCCCCCTCCATACACTCACCGACCACTTCATTAGGTCCACTGTGCTAGTACCAAGTTGGACCCCTTTTGCCACCATGGCATAGATACGACAAGGTGTTGGAAACATTCCATCCAAGATGCCAATCTCCCTTTCCACCCCATCCCAAAGGTGCTCTATTGGATGAGATGTGGGGAGTGTGGAGGCCATTGGAGGACAGTGACCTCATTGTCATGGTGAAGAAACCAGTGGTGAGATGATTGGAGCTTTGTGACATGGTGCATTATCCTGCTGGGAGGAGCCATCAGAAGATGGGAGGAGCCATCAGAAGATGGGGGCAGTGCAGTCATAAAGGGGTGGACATGGTCAGCAACAATACTCAGGGAGGGGGTGGGGCTTATACCACTAAAGGGGCCCAAAGTGTGCCAAGGCCCCCCACACCATTACACCACCCCTACCAGCCTGAACCATTACCCCCCCTCCCAAACACCATTACACCACCACCAGCCTGAACCATCACCTCCCCCACTTTCCCCACACCATTACACCACCACTACTACCAGCCTGAACCATTGCCCCCCCCCCCCCACACCATTACCCCACCACGCTGAACCGTTACCCCCCTCCTCCCCCACACCATTACACCACCAGCCTGAACCGGTGATACAAGGCAGGATGGATCCATGCACCAAATTCTGACCCTCCCCCATCTGAATGTCGCAGCTGAAATCCAGACTCATCAGACCAGGCAACGTTTTTCCAATCTTCTATTGTCCAATGTTGGTGATTCTGTGCCAATTGTAGCCTCAGTTTCCTGTTCTTAGCTGACAGGAGTGGCACCCGGTGTGGTCTTCTGCTGCTGTAGCCCATCCGCTTCAAGATTGGTTGTGTTGTGCGTTCAGAGATGGTATTCTGCATGCCTTGTGTGTAACGAGTGGTTATTTGAGTTACTGTTACCTTTCTATCACCTGGAACCAGTCTGCCCATTCTCCTCTGACCTCAACAAGGCATTTTCCTCCACACAACTGCCGCTCACTGGATATTTTCTCTTTTTCCCACCATTCTCTGTAATCCCGAGAGATCCCAGAAATACTCAGAGCAGCCGTCTGCCACCAACAACCATGCCACCTTCAAAGTCACTTCAATCCCCTTTCCTCCCCATTCTGATGCTCGGTTTAAACTTCAGTAAGTGGTCTTCACCACATTTAGACGCCTAAATGCATTGAGCTGCTGCCATGTGATTGGCTGATTAGCAATTTGTGTTACCGAGCCATTGTACAGGTGTACCTAATAAAGTGTCCGATGAGTGTATATACAGTATATTATGTTTAGGGATATATAGAAAGGTGCAATGCATGGATGTATAGCTAATAATGTGTCCCTCATTTCTCAGAGGTGGAGGAGCTGAAGAAATATGTGAATTGTAGTTTGGGGTACTCGGGGTACACAGTCACATGTGACAACGAGACCTGCTTCTGTACCGGGCCGTGCTTCAATGACCCCGCCTACTGCAATCACCGCGGAGACTGCTACAATTCCATCAATGGCTCCCAATGTCAGTAAGTACAATCCTGATAACGTGTCAGTAACGCATTGCAAAATTCTCATCATTTGTTAGCAGTGTGGACAATGGAGGGCTGTGTGATGTCTGAGCCCTGATCTGCCGTGCGCTGTGCTGACTCCATTATGAGGAGTATATAAAAAAATGCACGAGGTGTGCGATGAGAACGGGAGATTCGGAGCTGAGTGCAGTTCTGGAAGATCAGCAGAAAAACCTCTGTGGGCTGTGTGAGGGCTGTGTGTGGGCTCTGTGTGGGCTCTGTATGGGCTGTGTGTGGGTTCTGTGTGGGCTGTGTGTGGACTCTGTGTGGGCTGTGTGTGGGCTGTGTGTGGGCTCTGTGTGGGCTCTGTATGGGCTGTGTGTGGGCTCTGTGTGGGCTGTGTGCGGGCTGTGTGTGGACTCTGTGTGGGCTCTGTGTGGGCTGTGTGTGGGCTCTGTGTGGGCTTTGTGTGGGCTGTGTGTGGGCTGTGTGTGGGCTGTGTGAGGGCTGTGTGTGGGCTGTGTGTGGGCTGTGTGTGGGCTGTGTGTGGGCTGTGTGTGGGCTGTGTGTGGGCTGTGTGAGGGCTGTGTGAGGGCTCTGTATGGGCTGTGTGTGGGTTCTGTGTGGGCTGTGTGTGGACTCTGTGTGGGCTGTGTGTGGGCTCTGTGTGGGCTGTGTGCGGGCTGTGTGTGGGCTGTGTGTGGGCTTTGTGTGGGCTGTGTGTGGGCTGTGTGTGGGCTGTGTGAGGGCTGTGTGAGGGCTCTGTATGGGCTGTGTGTGGGTTCTGTGTGGGCTGTGTGTGGACTCTGTGTGGGCTCTGTGTGGGCTGTGTGTGGGCTCTGTGTGGGCTGTGTGAGGGCTGTGTGTGGGCTGTGTGTGGGCTTTGTGTGGGCTGTGTGTGGGCTGTGTGTGGGCTGTGTGAGGGCTGTGTGTGGGCTCTGTGTGGGCTCTGTATGGGCTGTGTGTGGGTTCTGTGTGGGCTGTGTGTGGGCTGTGTGTGGGCTGTGTGAGGGCTGTGTGTGGGCTCTGTGTGGGCTCTGTATGGGCTGTGTGTGGGCTGTGTGTGGGCTGTGTGTGGGCTCTGTGTGGGCTCTGTGTGGGCTGTGTGCGGGCTGTGTGTGGGCTGTGTGTGGGCTGTGTGTGGGCTGTGTGTGGGCGCTGTGTGTGGGCTCTGTGTGTGGGCTCTGTGTGTGGGCTCTGTGTGTGGGCTGTGTGTGGGCTGTGTGTGGGCTCTGTGTGGGCTGTGTGTGGGCTTTGTGTGGGCTCTGTATGGGCTGTGTGTGGGCTGTGTGTGGGCTCTGTATGGGCTGTGTGTGGGTTCTGTGTGGGCTGTGTGTGGGCTGTGTGTGGGCTGTGTGTGGGCTGTGTGTGGGCTGTGTGTGGGCTTTGTGTGGGCTCTGTATGGGCTGTGTGTGGGCTCTGTGTGGGCTCTGTATGGGCTGTGTGTGGGTTCTGTGTGGGCTGTGTGTGGGCTCTGTGTGGGCTCTGTGTGGGCTGTGTGCGGGCTGTGTGTGGGCTGTGTGTGGGCTGTGTGTGGGCTTTGTGTGGGCTGTGTGTGGGCTGTGTGTGGGCTGTGTGTGGGCTGTGTGTGGGCTTTGTGTGGGCTGTGTGTGGGCTGTGTGTGAGCTGTGTGTGGGCTGTGTGTGAGCTGTGTGTGGGCTGTGTGTGGGCTGTGTGTGGACTGTGTGTGGGCTGTGTGTGAGCTGTGTGTGGGCTGTGTGTGGGCTGTGTGTGGGCTGTGTGTGGGCTCTGTGTGGGCTGTGTGTGGGCTGTGTGTGGACTGTGTGTGGGCTGTGTGTGGGCTGTGTGTGAGCTGTGTGTGGGCTGTGTGTGGGCTGTGTGTGGGCTGTGTGTGGGCTCTGTGTGGGCTGTGTGTGGGCTGTGTGTGGACTGTGTGTGGGTTCTGTGTGGGTTCTGTGTGGGCTCTGTGTGGGCTGTGTGCGGGCTGTGTGTGGGCTGTGTGTGGGCTGTGTGTGAGCTGTGTGTGGGCTGTGTGTGGACTGTGTGTGAGCTGTGTGTGGGCTGTGTGTGGGCTGTGTGTGGGCTGTGTGTGGGCTCTGTGTGGGCTGTGTGTGGGCTGTGTGTGGACTGTGTGTGGGCTGTGTGTGGGCTGTGTGTGAGCTGTGTGTGGGCTGTGTGCGGGCTGTGTGCGGGCTGTGTGTGGGCTGTGTGTGGGCTTTGTGTGGGCTGTGTGAGGGCTCTGTGTGGGCTGTGTGTGGGCTGTGTGTGGGCTGTGTGTGGACTGTGTGTGGGTTCTGTGTGGGCTGTGTGTGGGCTGTGTGTGGGCTGTGTGTGGGCTGTGTGTGGGCTGTGTGAGGGCTCTGTGTGGGCTGTGTGTGGGCTGTGTGTGGACTGTGTGTGGGTTCTGTGTGGGTTCTGTGTGGGCTCTGTGTGGGCTGTGTGTGGGCTGTGTGTGGGCTGTGTGTGGGCTGTGTGAGGGCTCTGTGTGGGCTGTGTGTGGGCTGTGTGTGGGCTGTGTGTGGGCTGTGTGTGGACTGTGTGTGGGCTCTGTGTGGGCTCTGTGTGGGCTCTGTGTGGGCTCTGTGTGGGCTGTGTGTGGGCTGTGTGTGGGCTGTGTGTGGGCTCTGTGTGGGCTCTGTGTGGGCTCTGTGTGGGCTCTGTGTGGACTCTGTTTCCATTTCCATACAAGTCTTTGAAGATGCAGAACTCACTAGAAACAAGTCAATTGCAAGTCAGGAGGAGGTGAGGAGGAGGTGAGGAGGTGGTGAGGAGGAGGTCAGGAGGAGGTGAGTAGGAGGTCAGAAGGAGGTCAGGAGGAGGTGAGTAGGAGGTCAGAAGGAGGTCAGGAGGAGGTGAGTAGGAAGTCAGGAGGAGGTCAGGAGGAGGTGAGTAGGAGGGCAGGAGGAGGTCAGGAGGAGGTGAGTAGGAGGTCAGAAGGAGGTCAGGAGGAGGTGGTGAGTAGGAGGTCAGGAGGAGGTCAGGAAGAGGTTAGGAGGAGGTCAGAAGGAGGTCAGGAGGAGGTGGTGAGGAGGAGGTCAGGAGGAGGTCAGGAGGAGGTCAGGAGGAGGTCAGGAGGAGGTGACCAGCACCTGCCAATGAATTCTCAGTGATGTCAGAAGTGTCTCATGATGATATCATAGGTGCACAAAGTTGGTCCATGTTGGCCTGTAAAGGGATACATTGACCCTGAACCCGGAGCGCTGAGCGTGGATGGCGGAGAAGTGCTGATTGGATTTCTCTGGACTAACTAACAATGAATTTCTCTTATTCAGGTGTTACAGTTATAACTTCTACCAGTACAGCGGCCAGCAGTGCGAATTCTACGATCAGAGCGCCGGATTCTATGGACTGATTTTTGGCGTCATTGGTGGAGTGATTCTTCTTCTCATCGTTTTGATCTTCAGCGTCATATTCTTCAGGAGGAAGAGGATGTTCATGTATGTATACCGCGATGACACAAGGGTGGGGGAGGAGAGCAATCTTTATCATTTATATGGAAAATAAAAACATGCAAGCGCGGAAAACGGGAAAATATTCCGAAAGAATTTTCAGATAAAATTTACAATAATAACACAGATTTTGGAATCAAACCTTCAGCTCTGCTTTAGGCCCCGTTCACACCTGAGAGATAAATTTAGAATGGACGTCCTCGCGCTCCAAAAAACGTGCGGAAGATGTTCATGTATGGAATTTTGGCACTGAGCCAGGTGAAGGGGCGTAACTACAGGGGTTGCAGGGGTTGCTGTGTGGCTCCCCTGTACACCTGGATAGGAGGGGGGGGGGCAGCATGTAGAGAAATCACTGTCCTCCTTTTTCTTCCTGTGGCTGCAGGAGGAAAGTGGAGGAGATTGGTTCCTCTGTATGCTGCCCCCGCCACTCCTCCTATCCAGTTCACTTGTGTTCTGCTGTCTCTGGGCCCCTGTGTGCTCCCCTGGTCTCCCCCCCCCCCCCCAACTGTGCTGCCCCCCACTATGCCCCCTCCCCTCTCCTGCCGGTTGCTGCAGGGGATGTGTCACAATAGAGAACCAGGAAGGGGTCAGTAAATATGTAATTTACCAGCTCCTTCCTTTTCTGAATGGACAGAGTCATAGTCAG
Source organism: Pelophylax lessonae (assembly GCF_965119305.1). NCBI lineage: Eukaryota > Metazoa > Chordata > Amphibia > Anura > Ranidae > Pelophylax > Pelophylax lessonae. The sequence continues at coordinate 1,901,764 of NC_138779.1, forward strand.
TCACATTGTAAAAAAATAAAGTGAAATGATAAAAAATAATTCAATTAAAATACCAAAAAATAAAAACGACTGACACCAGTGGGTGATCTTCCAGGATCGTAAAGGTCATACTTGCAACCAGACCCTGGCATTCCACCACCGTGTGGAGGCCTCAAGATGGCAGGAAGGGGGCCCACTGCAGAACTTGTGAAAGGGTCCCGTAATAAAGGTCCCCACAACGAGAGTAAAGGGCCCCAGGATCAGTGGGAAGAGCCCCAGGCTTGAAGCGAAGGGCCCCAGCCAGGGGTCCGGGGGGCCCTTGATGGGTCCCTGGAAGTTCTAGTTATGCCTCTGGCCAGGCGTGTTCAGCATCGCCTGACAATTGTGGCAGCATTGCACCGTGTTTGGGGTGCCATTGAGGCAGAGCTGGAGAAATTTGCTTTGAATCTAAGAGCTAAAAAAGCTTGGAGCCAGAATTATAAATCTTCCGGGTGGAACAATGTAACATGTTCCCGAAGGTGAACTTCTCCTTTAACCCTTTCACAGCCAGAGCCATTTTTCCATTTCTTGCACACGTTTAAAAGATAATTTTATTCCTGCCGCCGGCCCCGCAGATCAGCTTCCCTTCTCGCGAATCGCCGAGGAGTGACGTATGGGTACAGCGATTGGCGCAGCCGTGCCACCTTGCCGCAGTATATCTGTGGTGGGTGGTCGGCAGGTTAAGGATGATCTATCTTTGGGGGATCCACTCAACACTGGAAGATTTCTCTTCTGTAGATTGGAGGAACAATCGGCAGATTTGGTAGTCCAAAGGGTGGCAATAAATAATGTACAGTAAACCCCCCTCCATTGCGGGGGTTACATTCCGGACCCAGCCGCGAAAAGTGAAAATCCGCGAAATAGAAAAACCCAATTAAAATGCATTGTAGGCGTGGTTTTATTACTGTCACTGTACGTGTAAAAGCATTTTAAGGTCTTTAAACACAATTCTAAAACAATAGAAACTCATTTAAACACATAAAAGATACTGAGAGACAGAGCAAGAGCTATGAAAAACACAAAAATATTTCATTTTTAATGATTTATATACTGTATTTTCTGGCGTATAAGACTACTTTTGAACCTCAAAAAAATCCCCCAAAAATGGGGGGGTCGTCTTATACGCCGAGTATAATATCTCCAAGGTAATCTAAGTATAAGTATTACCGGTAGATGAAAATTAGGGGGGGTCGTCTTATACGCCGGAAAATACGGTAGTAAAATAACATTACAAAAAAACCTGCAATATACCGGGACCGCAAAAACTGAACCGCGATGGAGCGGGGGTTTACTGCATACTCAGACTGGTCTGGGGTGGTAAGCGGGGTGCCCCAGGGCTCAGTCCTGGGACCAACCTTCTTCAATTTATTCATAAACAGCATTGAGGACGGGATCAGGAGTTCTATATCAGTTTTTGCAGATGACACAAAATTGGGCAGGGCAATAACTGCACAGCATGAAGCAGATATCCTACAGAATGACCTGGACAAAATAACAGAGTGGGCAACGACATGGCAAATGAGGTTTAATGTGGAGAAGTGTAAGGTTTTGCACTTGGGGACTAAAAACATAAAAGCACAATACACGTTAGGGGGGGAACCCTTGGGGGAATCAAAAATGGAGAAAGATCTGGGAGTCTTGGTTGATGATAGATTTGGCAACAGCATGCAATGTCAAGCCGCAGCTTCCAAAGCCAGCAGAATATTAGCATGCATAAAGAAAGGGATGTATTCCAGAGATAAGACTATAATCCTTCCACTTTATAAAACTCTGGTCCGACCGCATCTGGAGTATTCTGTCCAGTTCTGGTCACCAGTCCTCAGGAGGGATGTGTTGGAGCTGGAGAGAGTCCAGAGAAGGGCAACTAAACTTATTAGGGGATTGGAGGACCTTAATTATGAAGAGCGTCTGCAATCGCTCGATTTATTCTCCCTGGAGAAGAGACGCCTGAGGGGGGACATGATAGCAATTTATAAATATCTCAATGGTGATCTCAGCATAGAAAAAAAGCTGTTCAGTCGCAAGGATTGCATGAGGACTCGAGGACATACAATGCGATTAGAGGAGAAGCGTTTTAACCTCAGGCAACGTGGGGGGTTCTTTACTGTTAGGGCTACAAGATTGTGGAATTCTCTACCACAAATGGTGGTTTCTGCGGGAAGTATGGTGGCTTTCAAAAGACTCTTAGACTTACATCTCAAGGATCAGAACATTCAGGGGTATGAGAGATGATTACAGCCACACATACCTACACAGGGGGAACTGGATGGACTAATGTCTTTATTCAACCTCAACTACTATGTAACTATGTAGTAAAACTTTGTTTTTTGTGTTTTGTTCCTCAGTTGGAAAACGGAGAGGCGTGACTCCAAGACGTGGTTCACGTATGACGAAGAACGAACAAACTTCCAGCACACCGGTAAGCAAAGTCACATGACCCTCTCCTGTCCAATCCCAACATTTCATGTCATCTGTAGGAAATAAAAGGCAAGCCTTTTATATCAGTAAAATGCTTCTATTAGTGCCTTCCCTTGTCCCCCTCCCCCAGGGCTGCTGAGAAGGCAGTACAGCCATTCCTCCTGTACTGGGCCCGGCCCCATCAGTTCATAAGGGGGGCCCATTAATCTGCTGAGCAGGAGGTCCGGCTTTACTACCGTATTGCTGACCGATCTGCTGTTTGGACCCCCCCCCCCGTGTGCCCCTTTCCCCCGTGGTGCTCCCAGCTTCCCTCCTCTGCTGCCAAAACACAGGGGGATGTTTGAGGATGGAGAGCGGGGGAAGGGGCTGGGAAATATGTCATTTACTGGCCCTTTCCTTTCCTGAATGAACACAGTGAGCGATTGGTACCAATCATTCCTGTGTCCATGCATCAGTAAAGCATAATAAACTATTATTTCTATGCTTCAGTTTGTGAATGAGCAGGAAGCCACGGCACGATTCCTATTCCTTCCTCTGTGCAGCTGAGACTACAGAAAAAGGGACTGATAAATCTATGAGCTCAGCCTCTTTCATCCAGGGGGGCGGGGGGTAGTGGGGTCCTGTCAGGTAGGCTGTATGGGGCCCTCATGATTTATAACAGCAGCCCCACCCCCTCCCTCCATTAACATGATAATGAAGTGTTGAAATTCGTCCTTTCTATTTTCATTACCAGTGACATAATCATGGGGACTCATGGCTGGGGGGAGGGGCCAGCAAGGGGCGGTACATAGCTTCCTGAAAAAAATTACAGCCCCCACCCCTCAGTACTCCTCTCAAGAGACCTCAATCATGATGTCAGCAGTGGGCTGGATCTTGGAAGGAGTTATGCAAATATCAAAATATGATATTTGCATAACTCCTCCCTCACTTGATAGGTGGGTGTTAATCTGAAGGATTGGGTGTTTCTAGGCAGGCTGTATTTGCATAGGTAACGCCCACATGTGAGGCTGAGCCTCCATGATTGAAAGAGCTGAAATCCAATGAAGGAAATGGGTGGGGACAAGGGCAGTCAGGCTAGGGAGGAAAGGGTTAGATGATGCTGGACATCCTCCAGCCTGGAAATGAGGCGGGGTCTATCTGACTTGCTGCAGCTTCTAATGCACATTGTGAGAAGCTCACAGTGTGCAGTGAAATCACAGGAAGACAGAAGGGGAGGCTGGCAAGGACTCTTCTTATTCCTCGTGTTATCCCATCTAACAGTAATTGTGCGTGCTGTGCAACGACTCAGCAATTCCTAGATAGCAGCTGTGAAAACTCCACACAAAAATCCACTTTCCCTTCAGAAGTCTGATTTCCAGTCTCCCTGGATACAATACCTTCTTCTGATTGGCTGAGAATTATTATTTTATTGCTGATCTCTGAGGTTGGTCCTCCCGCTCGCACATCCATATGTTAGACCGACTAGACTGAGTACTGTGGAAGGTAAAAGATGCCAAAACCGCCTTCTTCTGACTCATCTTTGGGCTGCCCAAAATGTTTGCCTTTAGTAGAGCTCCATTGTCTGAGAAGCTGAACACCCCATTGTCACACCCGGTGCTGGGGGTCCCCCCCCCCAGGGATCCCGTCCCCCACCCCCATAGAACGATTACTAATGATGGCTTTTGTTGGATTATTGCAGATATGGACGCGTTGGCCAGAGCCAGCAGGGCGACGTTTTCACCCAAAACCGGAAAATATAGCTTAGAGGAGAACCCCTATGTGACCTTGCCTTCAGGAACGTACCTGCCGAAACTCGATCGTGTGGACACCACCCAATCGGTAAATAGAATCTTGTATGAACTTGTGTATCAGTTGTGTTTTTCCACTTGCTGGTTATAAATTCGATCACTAGAACACCAGAGGGTGGAATATGAAATGCTGTTTATAACTTGGTTGGATTTGGTGGGTTCACCACTGGATCACATGGTCCAGGCGCAGTCGGATCACATGGTCCAGGCGTGGTCAGATCACATGGTCCAGGCGCAGTCGGATCACATGGTCCAGGCGCAGTCGGATCACATGGTCCAGGCGTGGTCAGATCACATGGTCCAGGCGCAGTCGGATCACATGGTCCAGGCGCGGTCGGATCACATGGTCCAGGCGCAGTCGGATCACATGGTCCAGGCGCAGTCGGATCACATGGTCCAGGCGTGGTCAGATCACATGGTCCAGGCGCAGTCGGATCACATGGTCCAGGCGCGGTCGGATCACATGGTCCAGGCGCAGTCGGATCACATGGTCCAGGCGCAGTCGGATCACATGGTCCAGGCGCGGTCGGATCACATGGTCCAGGCGTGGTCGGATCACATGGTCCAGGCGTGGTCGGATCACATGGTCCAGGCGCAGTCGGATCACATGGTCCAGGCGTGGTCAGATCACATGGTCCAGGCCCGGTCGGATCACATGGTCCAGGCCCGGTCGGATCACATGGTCCTGCCAAGGTCAGCATGAAGGATGCAAACATGGCCAGACCCGACACGCAGTTCTTGCTGTAACTGGATGGAGCAAAGTGATCACATGGCTAAACCTTTGTGCTGGATTTATATTTCTAGATCTGGCATCTGGGAGTGGCTTGTCAGGCGTGAGGCTAGGCGCCCCCTATTGGCACCTGAGTGCATAATGATGGCCACACATTCATCCATATGATCATTGAACTCATCATTTAATACAACTGCCCTGACCCATTCCTATCTCTGTACATTCAATGCTCTGTAATCATCAGTACATTGTTCCAGTTACATTTTGAATGTGATCCGGTATCGGCCTCTTGAAGTCTCTGTACAGCAGAGCTGGAGTGTGAGAGGAAGAAGCAGCACAAGGAGCTAATTAGTTAATGTACTGACAAAAATGTCATATGGGTACAGTGTAGCATGACTGCGCAATTGTCAATCAAATTGTGACAGCGCTGAAAGCTGAAAATTGGCCTGGGCAGGAAGGGAGGGGAGGGGGAAGCCCAGATTTGGAGTGAGGGGGGCAGGAAGAGGGTGAAAGTGCCCAGTATTGGGGGGGGCAGGAAGGGGATGAAAGTGCCCGGTATTGGGGGGCAGGAAGAGGGTGAAAGTGCCCAGTATTGGGGGGGGGGCAGGAAGGGGATGAAAGTGCCCGGTATTGGGGGGCAGGAAGGGGGTGAACGTGTCCGGTATTGGGGGGGCAGGAAGGGGGTGAAAATGCCCAGTTTTGGGGGGGCAGGAAGGGGGTGAAAGTGCCCGGTATTGGGGGGGGCAGGAAGGGGGTGAAAGTGTCTGGTATTGGGGGGGCAGGAAGGGGGTGAAAGTGCCCAATTTTAGGGGGGCAGGAAGGGGGTGAAAGTGCCCAGTATTGGGGGGCAGGAAGGGAGTGAACGTGTCCGGTATTGGGGGGGGCAGGTAGGGGGTGAAAGTGCCCAGTATTGGGGGGCCGGAAAGGGGTGAACGTGTCTGGTATTGGGGAGGCAGGAAGGGGGTGAACGTGTCTGGTATTGGGGGGCAGGAAGGGAGTGAACGTGTCCGGTATTGGGGGGGGACAGGAAGGGGGTGAAAGTGCCCGGTATTGTGGGGGCAGGAAGGGAGTGAACGTGTCTGGTATTGGGGAAGCAGGAAGGGGGTGAACGTGCCCAGTATTGGGGGGGCAGGAAGGGAGTGAATGTGTCCGGTATTGGGTGGGGCAGGAAGGGGGTGAACGTGTCTGGTATTGGGGAAGCAGGAAGGGGGTGAACGTGTCTGGTATTGGGGAGGCAGGAAGGGGGTGAACGTGTCTGGTATTGGGGGGCAGGAAGGGGGTGAAAGTGCCTGGTATTGGGTGGGGCAGGAAGGGGGTGAACGTGTCTGGTATTGGGGAAGCAGGAAGGGGGTGAACGTGTCTGGTATTGGGGAGGCAGGAAGGGGGTGAACGTGTCTGGTATTGGGGGGCAGGAAGGGGGTGAAAGTGCCTGGTATTGGGTGGGGCAGGAAGGGGGTGAACGTGTCTGGTATTGGGGAAGCAGGAAGGGGGTGAACATGTCTGGTATTGGGGAAGCAGGAAGGGGGTGAAAGTGCCCAGTATTGGGGGTCGGCAGGAAGGGAGTGAATGTGCCCAGTATTGGGGAGGCAGGAATGGGGTGAACGTGTCCGGTATTGGGGGGGACAGGAAGGGGGTGAAAGTGCCCAGTATTAGGGGGGCAGGAAGGGAGTGAACGTGTCCGGTATTGGGGAGGCAGGAATGGGGTGAACGTGTCCGGTATTGGGGGGGACAAGAAGGGGGTGAAAGTGCCCAGTATTAGGGGGGCAGGAAGGGAGTGAACGTGTCTGGTATTGGGGGGGGGGCAGGAAGGGAGTGAACGTGTCCGGTATTGGGGGGGCAGGAAGGGGGTGAAAGTGCCCGGTATTGTGGGGGCAGGAAGGGAGTGAACGTGTCCGGTATTGGGGGGGGGCAGGAAGGGAGTGAACGTGTCCGGTATTGGGGGGGCAGGAAGGGGGTGAAAGTGCCCGGTATTGTGGGGGCAGGAAGGGAGTGAACGTGGCCAGTATTGGAGAGGAGGGGGGGGGGCAGGAGAAGGGTGAAAGTGTCCGGTATTGAAGGGGTTAAGTTGAAGTATCTAACAGCTTGTTCTTTTCCTTCACAGTTCCAGATTAAAAGGCCGGAGGTGGTGAAAGCGCGCACAGAGGACACGTGATCGCAATTCGTCCTGCGAATGTCACTGCACCACAGCAAAGTCCAGTCGAATGTAACTTACTTCTACCTTAAAGGGGAAGGGGTTCTCCTTCGAGTCTCAGGACCTTCTCTGAACTGGAGATATTTTGTTACACGCTGCGCACTTTCTGTTTAGAAATGACATTGAGTATCACTGCCCTCAGCCAATCCCCGACTTCACCTGTCTGTGTAAAATGCACTCATCGTTATACAGAATTATAAATGATAAAAAATCAACATAGGTCGCCATATTACTCCGGTATGCATGCTGGACTCCATATTTCCTTACTCCGGTATACATGCTGGACGCCATATTTCCTTACTCCGGTATACATGCTGGACTCCATATGTTATACAGTGATTGCACTTTACTGCTTCTCTCATCTCTATTCAATCTCCGTCCATAGTCACCCACATAGGGGGGGGGGGGAGGGGCTTACCCTGTAAGTGGTTCTCTTCCAGAAATCATTCAGCAAATATTCTCATTGCGATCTCCCCCATACAGGAAGCCTCGAAAGCAAGAAATTACAAACTGATAAAACAAATCAGAAAAAGGAAATAAAATAAAATACTTGTAAAGCCCCTCATTAATCTTTAGCACTTTTCTATATTGGGAGTTTTTCTGAAGCCATAAAAAATAAACGAAGCATTTACCTGACAAATGTCTTCATTATATTTTAAATTGAAAGCACTAATTTGCACATTTTTTACTCCTAATTCTTTTATTGAAATGTATTTTATATATGAATAGATGATACTTTTATTTTATTATGTGATACATTGTTATAATGAACAAACCGTGTTCACTATGCACTCTGTTCTGTCTGCTGCTTGGGATCGAAGGTGAACATTTGTACGACATTCGCACTTATATATTATTATTTTTATATTGTGTAACAAACATGAGGTGCAGTTCCCGAGGAACTACGCTGAATTTGTGTCATGTGATTGCGATATATATTCTTTATTCTGTATATTGGTATAATATGGATCGAGGTTTACAATGGATAAGAATGCTTGAATAAAAAATTATTTATATAACTGAAATAAATCCAAATACCTCATACTAGAAGAGTGCGGAGTGCTTACTTATAGCAATGTGATGAACAAGTGATGAAATTCCAGCTCATGGTGACACAGCGACTCCTCCTCACTTGGAGGAACTCCCATGAGGGACCTTCCAGCGTCAGAGTGGCTGCAGAGTCACATGCAGCCACTGTGCCCGCCATTCCCCTCCTCCTGCCCAATCTCTTTGTGAGCTTTGCTTTGTTTCCTGTATTATGTGAACTTATTTACAAAATACAAAGCCTTCTGTGAATGGACAGTGGAGGGGCGGGCAGAGAAGGCAAGATCTTTCCTGCCAGGGAATATAGTGATAGCTGTACACCTGGAGCTCCATAAAAACTTATAGCGTTGGTAATGCGATGAATAAGCAATGAAATTCCAGCTCATGGTTGCACAGCGACTTTTCCTCATCTGGAGGAACTCCCATGAGGGACCTTCCAGTCATAGTTAGAGTAGCTGGAGAATCACATGCAGCCACTGTTCCCGCCATTCCCCGCCTCCTGCCCAATCACTTTGTTCATTTTGATTTGTTTGTTGTATTGTGTGAACTTATTTACAAAATACAAAGCCTTCTGTGAATGGACAGAGGAGGGGAGGGGTGGGCAGGGATGTTGTATATGAGAAGGCAGGATCGTTCCTGCCAGGGGGAGTCTAGGGATAGCTGTACACCTGGAGCTCCATAAAAACTTATAGTGTTGGTAATGTGATGAACAAGCAATGAAATTCCAGCTCATGGTGGCACAGCGACTCTTCTTCATTTGGAGGCGCTCCCATGAGGGACCTTCCAGTCTCAGCTCCAGCAGCTACAGAGGTTCAATGCAGCCACTGTGCCCACCATTCCCCTCCTCCTGCCCAATCACAGAGTGCCTTGTACAGTGTATGAGAAGGCAGGATCTCTCCTAGCCAGGGAGTATAGTGATAGCTGTACTCCTGGAGCTCCATAAAATGTTCTTAGTTAAAGAAGTAGGTCCACGAGGTAGCATGAACCTTGGACTGTGGAGGGGAGGGGCGGGCAGAGATGCTGTGCATGAGAAGGCAGAATCTTTCCTGCCAGGGAGTATAATGATAGCTGTACTCCTGGAGCTCCATAAAACTTATAGTGTTGGTAATACGATGAACAAATGATGAAATTCCGGCTCATGATGCCACAGTGACTCTTCCTCATTTGGAGGAACTCCCATGAGGGACCTTCCAGTCTCAGAGTGGCTGCAGAGTCACATTCCCCGCCATTCCCCTCCTCCTGTCCGAACACTTTGTGAGCTTTGCTTTGTTTCCTGTATTATGTGAACTTATTTACAAAATACAAAGCCTTCTGTGAATGGACAGTGGAGGGGCGGGCAGAGATGGTGTGTATGAAAAGGCAGGATCTTTCCTGCCAGGGAGTATAGTGATAGCTGTACTCCTGGAGCTCCATAAAAACTTATAGCGTTGGTAATGCGATGAATAAGCGATGAAATTCCAGCTCATGGTTGCACAGCGACTTTTACTCATCTGGAGGAACTCCCATGTGGGACCTTCCAGTCAGTTAGAGTAGCTGGAGGGTCACATGCAGCCACTGTGCCCACCATTCCCCCCTCCTGCCCAATCACTTTGTTCATTTTGCTTTGTTCGTTGTATTATGTGAACTTATTTACAAAATACAAAGCCTTCTGTGAATGGACAGAGGAGGGAAGGGACGGGCAGGGATGTTGTATATGAGAAGGCAGGATCTCTCCTAGCCAGAGAGTATAGCGATAACTGTACTCCTGGAGCTCCATAAAAACTTATAGCATTGGTAATGTGATGAACATGCAATGAAATTCCAGCTCATGGTGGCACAGCGACTCTTCTTCATTTGGAGGCGCTCCCATGAGGGACCTTCCAGTCTCAGCTCCAGCAGCTACAGAGATTCAATGCAGCCACTGTGTCTACCATTCCCCTCCTCCTGCCCAATCACAGAGTGCCTTGTATGGTGTATGAGAAGGCAGGATCTCTCCTAGCCAGGGAGTATAGTGATAGCTGTACTCCTGGAGCTCTGTAAAATTGTCATATGTAAAGAGGTAGGTCCATGAGGTAGCATGAACCTTGGACAGTGGAGGGGCGGGCAGAGATGCTGTGTATGAGAAGGCAGGATCTTTCCTGCCAGGGAGTATAGTGATAGCTGTACTCCTGGAGCTCCATAAAAACTTATAGCGTTGGTAATGCGATGAACAAGCAACGAAATTCCAGCTCATGATGGGACAGCGACTCCTCCTCATTTAGAGCAATGATCCATCTTTGGGAACCAATGTCCCCCCTGCCTCCTCAGTTGTTGCTCCTTTTGTTCTGATGAATAGATCTCTATAAAATGTCTTATTTAAAGCTGAACTCCAAGAATTCAACTGTTGTGGAAAATGTTCTGGATTACTAAGGGTTAAGTCCAACAAGATGCATGCCACCTCCTGGACTTCTCTTTTTAATTTACATTTTTGATGAGTGCTGGGATTGTAGTAGCTATCGATATACTTCCGGCACTCCCACGCTAAACCTTCCAGGCTCAGCTCCAGCAGCTTCTGTGCTCGCCCCGCCCCTACTCCTCCCAATCCCAGAGTGCTTTGTACAACCTATTCAGAAAATACAAAGCCTTCTGTGAATGGACAGTGGAGAGGAGAGGTGGAGGGAAACGCTGCGTGTGTGAGAAGGCAGGATCTCTCCTGCCACAGTTTTGGCAGTATGATAACTGCACTTCCGGAGCTCCGTAAAACTGTCAGATGTAAATTAAAGAGGTAAGTCCAGGAGGTGGCATGAACCTTGTTGGACTTAGCTCATAGTAAGCAGAAAATTTTACAAAGTGGCTGAATTTATTAACCATACAGTCATCATACAATGTAATTAGTGGTAATAAAAGCGGCTGTGGGTTTAGCCGATCATTGCGCATTCATTCTTCATGGTTGGCATGGCAGGGGGTGTGGCCTTTGCTCTCAGATGTTGTACTAACCCTATGGCCCCGCTTATACAAGGTGATTCCAAGTCGCAGGAGAACGCTTCAAGCATGTTTGGGTGCTGTTATTCTTAATGCACCCCAAACGTGGGGCAGTTCTGCCCTGATTGGGATGCTGTTAAAAATCGCACTTAACTTGTCGCCCAAAAAGGAGCAGGAGCTTCTTTTGGGCGGCAAACATGCTTAGGGCAGCCCATTGAAGTGAATGATCTCCCCTCTATGTGTGACACATTTCTGCATGTAAATCCCCCTTTACTGTCACTGACACCAGTCATTTTATAGGAGGAAAAGGTGGGAATAGGGGGGTATAGTGGTGTTGGGAGGTATGGGGGGTGGGTATAGGGAGGTATGGGGGGTATAGGGGGTTGGGGAGTGGGAATAGGGGGGTGGGAAGTGGGTATAGGGGGGTTGGGAGGTATAGGCAGTTGGGGGGTGGGTAGAGGGGTTTGGGGGTTGGTTATAGGGGGGTTGGAGGGTCCTTTTGCAGAGACATAGGCATGGGCAAGCTGGAATCGTCTCTTTAAACTAGAGCTTCATTACAAATAGAATGTCCATTTCCTGCCAGCCAACTCTGGCCTGGATTGTGACCCTTCTTGGAGGGAACATAACACACAAACATTCACATACAGTGGAGAAATCAATGATTTGTTGTCATGCTGGAAGACCCATGTAAAATATTGGATGAGAACCTTCTTCCCTCAGCCAGAACACTGAAGATGGGTCATGGATGGGTCTTCCAGCATGACAATGACCCAAAACATATCGCCAAGGCAACAAAGGAGTGGCTCAAGAAGAAGCACATTAACCACTTGCCGACTGCCTAACGCAGATCTACGTCGGCAGTCAGCCCCTCACAGGCAAAGCGACGTAGGTCTACGTCGCTAGCCTGTGAGGGTCTAGGGAGCGAGCGCGCGCCGCCGGAGGCGCGCTCCCGCGCGGTCACGCGCCCCCCGCGCGTGTGACCGGTTGACCCGATGTCCGCCGGTCACTCGGCGATCGGCGGGAGAGAGGGAGAAAGTCAGGCGGCTTGTGTAAACAAGCTGCCTGTCATTCTCCCCGGTGTATGAAGGATGATCATACAGTTCTACTATGTAGAACCGTCGATCACTCTTCATACACCTCGAGCCACAGCCAATCACAGTTAGAATCACGCCCCTAGGGACACACACAGCCCCTCCCTCTCAAATAAAGTTAACCCCTTCACTACCAGTGTATTTTTACAGTAACAGTGCATATGTATAGCACTGATTACTGTAGAAATGTCACTGGTAACCCCAAAAGTGTCAAAAATGTCAGTCAAGGGTCCGATCTGTCCGCCGCAATGTCGCAGTACCGCAAAAAAAATCGCAGATCGCCGCCATTACGCGTTAAAAAAAAAAAAACAACAAAAATGACAAAAATCTTTCCCTTTGTTAGTAAACGCGATAACTTTTGCGCAAACCAATCAAAATACGCTTTTTGCGCTTTTTTTTACCAAACATATCTAGCATATAACAAATTGGCTGAAAATGTTAAAAAATTTGGATTTTTACATTTTTTTTGGGGGGAATTTCATATAAAAAAATGTGAAAAATATTGCTATTTTTGCAAAATTGACGCTCTTTTTTTGTTTATAGCGCATGATCAAAAAATCGCACAGGTGATCAAATACCACCAAAAGAAAGCTCTGTTTGTGGGAAAAAAAGGACGCCAAATTTGTTTGGGTACAGTGTCGCACGACCGCGCAATTGTCCGTTAAAGTCACGCAGTGCCGAATCGCAAAATACCCCCTGGTCAGGAAGGGGGTAAAATCTTCCGGGGCTTAAGTGGTTAAGGTCATGGAGTGGCCTAGCCGGTCTCCAGACCTTCATCCTATAGAAAATTTATAGAGGGAGCTGAAACTTCGAGTTGCCAAGAGACAGCCAAGAAACCTTAAGGATTTCAAGAAGATCTGTAAAGAAGAGTGGAGCAAAATCCCTCCTGAGATGTGTGCAAACCTGGTCACCAACTACAAGAAACCTCTGACCTCTGTGCTTCCAACAAGGGTTTCTCCACCAACTACTAAGGGGATCAAATACTTATTTTACTCCCTGAACTGCAACTCCATTTTGTATCTTTGTACTTTTGTATCATGTGATTTTTCTGGATTTTTGGTTGATATTCTGTCTCTATCATATAAAATACACAGATGATAAAAATTATACACCCGCCATTTCTTTGTAAGTGGGCAAACTTACACAATCTGCAGGGATGAAATCATTATTCCCCCCCCCCCCCCCCCCTGTATAATACACACACAGATATTTGCACACATAGAGGAAGTCCCGGTGTCATATGAAGTACGTCTGAATTTTATTGTATGAACAATTATAGAAGAATTGTATCCCAGTATATATAAATAATAAGCGTGGTTCATAGTACATTGATTGGTGCACCCCCATTATTATGTAATATTTGCATTAAAGAAGAACTCCACACCAAAATGAATCATTTCATTTTGGTTTAATAAAGAAGAGATCCCCGGCGTCCACAGTTCCACAGGACACTGGATTGGTTACCGGGGTAATTAGTCCAGTTGGCTTTCTTGGCAGTTAAAAAATAAATAAAGTAAAGAAACCCCCCCCCTCACACAGATGTATACATACTGCGCCTCTGTGGTTTGTTTGCATCCAGTGGTAAAGGCTCCCTCTACCGGCCATGTCAGTGCAGTGCAACCTCATAGACTTCTATGTGTCCATCTACTGGCCCGGGGACAGAGGTAGATATACACTCTAACGCAGGGATGTCCAAACTATGTCCCTCCATCTGTTCAAGAATTACAATTCCCATCATGCCTAGTCATGTCTGTGAATTTCAGAGATTTGCAAAGCCTCATGGGACGTGTAGTTCTGCAACAGCTGGAGGGCCGTAGTTTGGACACCCCTGCTAACGGAACCGTGACCCCACAGTGTGCTTGTGTGCTTCCGTCAGAATACCACTTCCTTCAGTCTTGAACATAGATATCAGATATTCTAGCTGCCCCCCCCCCCCCCCCCATACAAAACTAGCTGAGAATAGCTTGTATAAGATCTGGAACATTTATTGAACAAACTCACACTGAATATATACCCCACCAGGTCAGGTGCCTGATTACATTATCCTATGCAGGTGAAATTGTGTACAGAAATATAATTAACATATCTAAGGAACAACCAACACAAACAGTATTCTACTTTCCCACTAGCAACTCATAGATGACAGTGATTTTATTAACTTGAGATAATTAACTTGCAGACATGCCATTATCGAGCTAATGAAGTACAATGCACATTATTATAAGTGTAAACACATCCCCACAATAGACAATAGGTGAGTTAATCAGCACATTTAACAATGTGTGGAAGACAGGTGGTTGAGCTGATGATATTAGCATCTGCCATGAGTCTGAGCTATTGGCAATAGACAGCTTGGCCTTTACCATGGATCCTAGGCCTAGAGTCCCAGAGTCTGTGTGTCTTGGGGAGATGTGGGCTTGAATCCAAAGTAACATTACTCCAAGGGTCCCCCCCAGCATACACCCCACAAAGAGCAGTGTTCCCTCACAAGCCAGGGCCCATAGTCAGTAGGAAAGAGGCTAGCCTGCAGTCCCCTCCAAAAGCCCCTGTCCTGAGTGAGTTTGTCACATACCCCTTCGAAGTTAATTGGTCTGTACTGCATAGGGGTGGAGGTATTTATTAAATACATTTTTCTTAAATGCTTCCTACAGGCCTATTCACATCTCCGCACCTAAAACATGTGGGGTCTATACCAGGGGTGGGCAACTTTGGCAATCCTGGGGTGGGCAACCTCGGCCGATCATCTGTTGTAAAACTATTGTTAGGATTATGCTTTATTTAAATGTTATACAGTCATGCCTAACTGAATGTTGGAGCTTTACTTTAACTTTTACATTTTACTGAAAAATCTCTCCCTTTTTAAATTAGACATTTTTGCTGTTGCGGACATGGTGCAGGGGGTGGTCTGGTCAGAGGTTGAGGACGTGGTGCAGGGGGTGGTCAGAGATTGCGGACATGGTGCAGGGGGTGGTCTGGTCAGAGGCTACAGACATGGTGCAGGGGGTGGTCTGGTCAGAGGCTGTGGACATGGTGCAGGGGGTGTTCTAGTCAGAGGTTGAGGACATGGTGCAGGGGGGGGTGTCTGGTCAGAGGCTGCGGACATGGTGCAGGGGGTGGTCAGAGGCTGCGGACATGGTGCAGGGGGTGGTCTGGTCAGAGGCTGTGGACGTGGTGCAGGGGGTGGTCTGTTCAGAGGCTGTGAACATGGTTTGGGGGGTGGTCAGAGACTGCGGACATGGTGCGGGGGGTGGTCTGGTCAGAGGCTGCGGACACGGTGCAGGGGGTGGTCTGGTCAGAGGCTGTGAACATGGTGCAGGGGGTGGTCTGGTCAAAGGCTGCGGACATGGTGCGGGGGGTGGTCAGAGGCTGCGGACACGGTGCAGGGGGTAGCCTGGTCAGAGGATGAGGACATGGTGCAGGGGGGTTGTAAGAAGCTGCGGACATGGTGCAGGTGGTGGTCTAGTCAGAGGCTGCGGACATGGTGCAGGGGATATTCAGAGGCTGCGGAGTGGTCTGGGGTCTGGTCTTACCTGCCGATGGGACAATAAGGCGCCGTCGCTGAGCCAAGACCGAGTGCTTCACTTTAAAAAATGGTGCCATTACGTCAATGCGCATGCGCCACTCTGCCGAGCATGTACGAGCTTTCACGAACCCGACAGACTTCGGGAATGGCGCATGCACAGTTGCACTGTTGGCCCGCAGCCATACTGTTTATGGACGCCACTGCGTAAATTTTGCCTTGAAAAAAAGGCACTTTGGGCATCAAGGGGCAAAGGGGTAGGTGCTCAAGCCCCCTTTGCCCCCCCCCCCCGCACATGCCTGCTACATAAACAGATAATATAGAAAGGGATACATCCTTAGGTAGATGGATACAGTTGCAGTTCTGGAATAATCTTTTAGTTATAATAAAGTAATATATAAGGGAATATGGATATGGATTGTTATATATCCGGTATTGTATTCTTTTAACTACAAGTCCCATGAGGCATTGCAAGACTCTGACTGTCAGAGGTATGACTCTCAGAGGCAGAGGCATGATGGGAGTTGTAGTTTCAGCACAGCTGGAGTATGGAGGTGGCCCACCCCCGCTTTGTACTGTTATTTTCAATGTCAATGGTGCGATCCTTCAAAAATTCCACAACAATCGCTCAGACAATGAAGAGTACCAGAAATACACATCCCGAGAGCTTATTACAAAGCAGGAAAAGAGCAGTTCATGGTGAACAAAACAAGCGAATACGCATTCTCCGCCCCCCTGATGGACCTCAAACACACCCTACCCTGGACGGTGAAATGCGTGTTACGACCCCTAGGAAGATGCATGGGACCCCTAGGAAGGGCTGATCTCTGCATCACTGACATGGAGAACATATGGAACCTTGGGGCCAGTGCTGGGACAAGGTCATCCAGCACCCAGGGCAAGGATGTCAAACTGCGCTCCCCCCTCTTTCCTTAGGGTTAGGGTCAAGGTGCCCCCCCCAATCCCTGCAATAAACCATTGCACTCCCAGGGCAACTGTCCCTCCTGCCCACCCCTTGTCCCGGCCCTGTTGGGGCTCTGAGGTCAGTGTTCTAATTCTGAGTTCACTACCTCACAGGGTGATGAGGAATGGATGAACCCGGGACTCAGGGGGTCCCCCTAATACTTCTCTTCTGATAGGATGAATACATTGTGAGCGAGTCTGGTCAATGGTCCCTGATTTAGTCCCCTATATGGGGGAGGGCTACAGCACAGCTCTGCTTTATTTAATGGGGACACCGAGCCTTTGAATGACATTGTTTCAGTTTATGTGATTCAGACAGAAGCTCCATATAAATCTGATCACTTCCATGATTGGAGGATCTGTGCATGGGGGCAGCCAGGTTACATTATATACATAGTCCACCCTATATTACATGTGCTTCCTGCTCGGCGGTGCTACATTGTGCTTTACTGCTTCTTCTCAGGGTGCAAGACTACGAGCCTCTGAAAGCAATGCCCCCCCTGTGCGGCACATATCCCATTTCAAGTGATTGTAAACCTCAGACATGAAATCTGAACAAAGCACATCCCTCTATAATGTCTACTTGTCTCAGTCCAGAGCACTGAGTGTCATTTGTCTGCTCTCTCCTCCATCTGCAGTCTGTATAAATCACTTCTGACAGTCTATGCTGACACCGGACAATCCCAGGACACCCCCAGCACACAGTAGGTGATTGACAGACCAGCTGTGCATGTTTCCCTATGAGATTGTGTAGCGGGGGTGTCCATGTAATGTTCCGGTACCTTTGGTACCCTAAATTACTCTTTTCACAAGTGTATGCGCCCCACCATTCTCTTTTGGAAAGGTGCGCATACACCTTTAAGACTGAAGCTGTCATCACTCAGCGCCGGCCTAGATGGCTATTTAAAGCGCCGGTTCTCACTCACATGTGTTCGCTCAAACACCCTTATCTGGATGCTATCTTGGCTTGAAGCTTTCGTGCTTGCAAGCATACTTCGCTGACGGAACCTCGCTGCGCTGATCCCTGCATCCCGCTTCCGGATCATCCGCTCCTCCTGAACCAACCTTCGGCTGTATTGCTATTAGTGCTAAGTACCCCGCAGGGGAACCCTCTATAAACCTTTACTAAGCTTACACTATCTAGCTCTGCATAGCAAAGACTATTTATCACATCTCCATATCTAGATTGCTAGCTCTTAAGACTACTGCTACTTATTCCTGCACTGGGTTGATCACTCTTGTATGTCCACCTGCTACTCTGTCATCTGCTACCATACATGATTGCTAAACCTACCTGCATCCATCTGCTACTGTCTTACCTTCAAGTGTCTGTCACCTACCACCTCCACAACCTGTCTCTTAAATCTTCATCACTGTGTTACTACATACATAAAGTCACTCTAGGAACCAGCTTGTTGAGTGTGTGTATTTACTAGCTGAATTAAGACCTTCCACACATGATGAGTCATTGAGGTTGGGAATGGTATCTCAGCATCTCTCTTACATGACTACTGAAGTGGAATATTTCTGCAGCTGAAAATCCACACCATACATGAAACGCAGGAGCGTTACAGATTGAACGAACGTACAAATGGATTCAGCAGAAATAACCACTCAGGTGACACAATTAAAACAGCAAGTATCTGCGTTAATACACGCACTTGCTGAATTAAAAGAAGACAATCAGGCTCTGTCGCAGCAGGTAATTAGACTGACACAACTTACCTCTGCTCAGTCCCCTGAACCCAAGATAAATCCCCCTTTGGTATTTACAGGCGATCGCAAAAAATTTCGCGAATTTAAAAACGCATGTGAGTTACTTTTTTTGCTAAAACCTCGTACCTACCTTACTGATCACATTAAGGTTTGTACTATTATTTCTTACCTAACAGGCGATCCTCGAGCCTGGGCAGACTCTCTTTTTGAGAAAAACGACCCGCTTCTCAACTCCTATGCCTTGTTCCTAGCAGAGCTCACTAGCCTATATGATGATCCCAATAGGCAGAATACTGCCGATCTTCAATTAAGATCCTTGAAACAAGGAAGGAGGCCTGTAGAAGACTTTGTCGCGGAATTCAAGAGATGGACCCTTGATTCAGAATGGAATGATGCATCTCTGAAAACCCAATTTAGGCTTGGCCTATCAGAAGCCGTTAAGGACGAACTCGCCCGAGCGGATCTACCAAAAACCCTGGATGCATTGATACAACTCAGTATTACCATAGATAGAAGACTACGAGAAAGAAAGGCTGAGAAAATGGGAATGCCATTATCCGTTTCCCCTCGGATTCCGGCCGTTAACCCCGTTCCTATGGAGGTAGGAACCATACGCCCACCGCTATCAACTATGGAAAAAGCCAAAAGACGTAATGAAAATCTCTGCTTGTACTGTGCATCCCCGGATCACAAGATAAACGTCTGTCCCCTAGTCAACAAAAAGAAGGGTGAGTGTTCACATGTCTCTCTAGGAGGATTGACAACTTCATTCACTAACCCCTACATTTCTGTTTTTTTGACATTACAGTGGGACCAGAACAGGATTACTACTAAGGCCACGATTGACACAGGATCTTGTGGAAATTATATGGATATATGTTTTGCTGCTTTAAATAAAATTCCTATTATTTCTAAACTCAAACCTGTCTCAGTAAGTCTTATTACCGGTGTTCCGTTATCCTCTGGTCCGATCACCGATCAGACACAAGCACTTCTAGTCACTATTAACGAGTCTCATAGGGAGACTTCTACCTTCGATTTAATACCTTCACCCCACTTTCCCATTGTGTTGGGACTTCCCTGGTTGCACACACACCAACCAACCATAGATTGGAAGAAACGGTCCTTGACCTTCCCTTCTTGTTATTGCGAGGAAACGTGTAACCTCCCGTTTTCCGGGAAGATTCTGTCTGTGGTGACAGATGAGATTGCACCACTATGTTATCAGGATCTTTCTGAGGTTTTTCTTGAGAAAAATGCTCAAGCATTACCTCCTCATCGAGACTATGATTGTAGCATTGATCTACTCCCAAATAGCAAATTGCCGTTCGGTCATGTTTATCCTCTTTCACAGGATGAACTTGCCCATCTCAAAACCTATTTGGATGAGAACTTGGAAAAAGGTTTTATTAGACCTTCCACTTCTTCCACAGCAGCAGGACTCTTTTTTGTTTGCAATAAAGATTCAAGTCTCAGACCTATCATCGACTACAGGAAATTGAATGCTATCACAATAAAAGATCGCTATCCTCTACCGCTTATCCCTGAGCTCATTGAGCAGGTGCGTGGAGCTACCTATTTTTCAAAATTAGACCTGAAGGGAGCATACAATCTCATTCGAATCCGTGATGGACACGAGTGGAAGACTGCATTCAGAACTAGATACGGATTGTTCGAATATCTTGTGATGCCATTCGGCCTATGCAATGCCCCTGCAGTTTTCCAACGATTTATAAACGATATTTTTAAAGACTTACTAGATGTCTGTGTTGTGGTATATCTGGACGATATACTTATATATTCACGATCCCTGTCTGAACACATAAGACATGTAAGACTTGTATTATCGAGATTGCTTGCACATAATCTTTATGTGAAACTGAAGAAATGCTTGTTCCATAAAGACGAGGTACTCTTTCTAGGCTACATCATATCCAAAACAGGAATCGAGATGGACATGAGTAAGATATCCTGCATTCAGGATTGGCCTACACCAATCACACGCAAGGCGCTACAGCGATTCCTGGGATTTTCAAATTTCTACAGGAAGTTCATAAAAAACTTTTCTGCTATTGTGAGACCCCTCACACAGCTCACTAGCATAAAAATACCATTTAAATGGTCAGAAGAAGCAAATAAGGCTTTCCACTTGTTAAAGACAAGGTTTACTTCTGCTCCCATATTACGCCATCCAGACCCATCCCTCCAATACATTCTGGAGGTAGATGCGTCAAACATGGCAGTAGGAGCAATACTCTCCCAACGACCAACCCACACTTCACCACTTCATCCAGTCGCCTTTTTTTCTAAATCCCTAAGCAGTCCCGAGATAAATTACCCCGTGGGTGAGAAGGAACTGCTTGCTATAAAATTGGCTCTGGAGAATTGGCGACATCTACTCGAAGGCACCCAATTACCAATAATAATATACACGGACCATAAAAACCTCCAATATCTTCAGACTAGCAAAACTCTCTCTCACCGACAGGTACGATGGTCACTATTCTTTCTAAGGTTTAACTTCCTAGTGACCTACACACCTGCAGATAAGAACAAAAAGGCGGATGCACTATCACGACTAACTGAAGAAAACTACTTCGAGATCCCTTCCATTCCTATAATACCTCACAAACGCATTATTGGAGTTGTCCGTTCCTTGAAGGAAGAGGTTTTGCATGGTATAAGTTTGGTTTCACCCCCACCACAACTAACTACCGATGCAGAAGGCTTCCTCTACTACAACGACAAACTTTACATACCACCTACCCTACGCACCAAGATCTTGGAATTATCTCATGATGTGCCTATGGCAGGACATATGGGTATGACAAAGACTCTTAATCTGATTACCAGGCAATTCTGGTGGCCTGACATGAAAACATCTATACAAAAATTCGTCTCTTCATGCAATGTCTGTGCCAGGTCCAAAATTGACACTACGAGACCATCCGGTCTACTATGCAGTCTACCAATACCCCAAACTCCATGGGAGGTTTTGTCATTGGACTTCATCGTAGAATTGCCTCCTTCCAAAGGATTTAATACCATCTTGGTGTCAGTGGACCATCTGACAAAGATGGCACATTTCATTGCTATTCGCAGACTACCTTCGTCCAAACAAACGCCAGAACTCCTGATGAAACATGTCTTCAGATTACATGGTATCCCAAAAACTCTTCTGTCTGACCGTGGATCCCAATTTATTTCTAAGTTCTGGCAAGAACTATGTCACATACTACGGATTGAGCGGAAGCTCACTTCTCCTTACCATCCGCAGACCAACGGACAGACTGAAAGAGTCAACCAATGCATCGAGCAATATTTACGTTGTTACACTTCTTACCAACAGGATGATTGGGTGGATCTTCTCCCTCTGGCAGAATTTGCCTACAACAACGCAACTCACAGTACAACCAAGCAGAGTCCGTTCTACTTGAACTATGGGTTTCATCCCTCTATTCTTCCACCACGCATCCTTCCTTCAAATAACCCAGTAGCCTCAGACTATCTTACCCAAATAAAGGATTCTCTGGGCACACGCTCACAGTCAACAAAAGAAGTACTATGATCTTTGCAGAAGACCTTCTCCTCAGTATGCTATCGGGGACCTAGTTTGGCTCTCAACAAAAAATTTAAGATTGAAGATCCCTAGCAAAAAGCTTGGACCTCTGTTCTTGGGACCTTTCCCAATCAAAAAACTTATTGGAAAAGCTGCAGTACAGCTTACATTGCCAATAGACCTAAAAATCCATCCCATTTTCCATGTGTCGCTACTGAAGCCCCATGTTCCTGACCAAGGAATAAGGCCTAATATTCCACCTCCGCCTCCTGTACAAGTTGAAGGTGGAGAAGAATATGAGATAAAAGAGATTCTGGATTCTCGTATCTACAGAAGAAGACTTCAGTACTTGGTTAGATGGAAGAACTATGGGCCCCAAGACGACACCTGGCTAAACACCTCTGAAATACATGCCCCTAGATTAATACGCAATTTTCATGCGAGATACCCAGACAAACCAGCTCCAGAGGCCTTCAGGAGTCGGCCTTAAGGGGGGGGTATTGTAATGTTCCGGTACCTTTGGTACCCTAAATTACTCTTTTCACAAGTGTATGCGCCCCACCATTCTCTTTTGGAAAGGTGCGCATACACCTTTAAGACTGATGCTGTCATCACTCAGCGCCGGACTAGATGGCTATTTAAAGCGCCGGTTCTCACTCACATGTGTTCGTTCAAACACCCTTACCTGGATGCTATCTTGGCTTGAAGCTTTCGTGCTTGCAAGCTGACTTCGCTGACGGAACCTCGCTGCGCTGATCCCTGCATCCCGCTTCCGGATCATCCGCTCCTCCTGAACCAACCTTCGGCTGTATTGCTATTAGTGCTAAGTACCCCGCAGGGGAACCCTCTATAAACCTTTACTAAGCTTACACTATCTAGCTCTGCATAGCAAAGACTATTTATCACATCTGCATATCTAGATTGCTAGCTCTTAAGACTACTGCTACTTATTCCTGCACTGGGTTGATCACTCTTGTATGTCCACCTGCTACTCTGTCATCTGCTACCATACATGATTGCTAAACCTACCTGCATCCATCTGCTACTGTCTTACCTTCAAGTGTCTGTCACCTACCACCTCCACAACCTGTCTCGTAAATCTTCATCACTGTGTTACTACATACACAAAGTCACTCTAGGAACCAGCTTGTTGAGTGTGTGTATTTACTAGCTGAATTAAGACCTTCCACACATGATGAGTCATTGAGGTTGGGAATGGTATCTCAGCATCTCTCTTACATGACTACTGAAGTGGAATATTTCTGCAGCTGAAAATCCACACCATACATGAAACGCAGGAGCGTTACAGTCCATTCCCTTCGCTTAGGTCACAGATTACACTCATCTCCCTGCTCTGCAGTGTGTGACATCAGAACCCCACCCCCTGCCTGATGGAGCTGAGAAAAATCCTTTGATCTGTGTGTTTAAGGAGGCTGTAGAGGAAAGAGGGCTGCAGATAAAAAGTGTACAACTGTAAATGTGTAGAGGAAGAGGCGTTGTGTTGTTTCCTTCCACCCAGATCTCAGATTACACTCAGCCCTGTGTTGTTCTGTGCAGTGTGTGACATCAGATCCCCATTTTCCTTCTTTCTGAAGCTCAGACAAGCTGTGTAAATTCTGCACTTTGAATGGATGTAGAAAAAAAAAAGAAGACTGCAGATAAATAGGTACAACTTATGTAGGAAGATGTGTTTAATCTCTGTGTATCACCTGAGGCCAATCACTGCACTGGTGATAAGGAGGGTTTACACCCACTTTAGGCAGGGAGACTGAATGAGTCTAATGCAGAGCTCCCTCTAGTGGCTGATCTACATTTCTGTACAAAGGAGGATGCATGTAAAGCTGTGTACTTGATTGGAGCAAACGCTACAATATTTATACTTGAAGCACCCCCCCCCTTCTCTTTTATTTTAAGCTGCACATTCCATGTATGTATATAAAGGTGTCAGGACGGCTGGAATATTCCTGTTTGTTCTTTCTCAGACAGCAATTCACTAAGGAGAGGGGAGCGGAGGAGAGGAGCTGGAAGGATGGGGAAAGAGAGTGTAAGAGAGGGAATGGAAGGAGAGGGGAGGAGCTGGAAGGAGAGGGAAGGACCTGGAAGGGGAGGGAAGGAGATGGATGAAGAGGGGAGGAGAGAGCAACAGAAAGAAGAAGATGGAAGGGGAGGGGAGGGGAGAAGAATAGAGGAGAGGGAAGGGGAGGGGAGGAAAGAAGAGGAGAGGGGAGGATAGGGAAGGGGAGGGGAGGAGAGGGTAGGGAAGGAGAGGGTAGTAGAGGGGAGGGGATGGAAAGAGAGGGTACAAGAGGAGAGGGTAGGGAAGGAGAGGGTAGGAGAGGGAAGGGAAGGAGAGGAGAGGGAAGCGGAGGAGAGAAGAGGGTAGGGGAGGAGAGGGGAGGAGAGGGAAGGGGAGGAGAGGAGACGGGAGGAGTGGGTAGGAGAGGGAAGAAGGGGAGGAGAGGGGAGGAGAGGAGAGGAGAGGGGAGGGAAGGGGAGGAGAGGAGAGGGGAGGAGAGGGAAGGGGAGGAGTAGGGGAAAGGAGGAGAGGGTAGGGAAGGAGAGGAGTGGGTAGGAGAGGGAAGAAGGGGAGGAGAGGGGAGGAGAGGAGAGGGGAGGAGAGGGAAGGAGAGGGGAGGAGAGGAGAGGGGAGGAGAGGGGAGGAGAGGAGACGGGAGGAGTGGGTAGGAGAGGGAAGAAGGGGAGGAGAGGGGAGGGGAGGAGAGGAGAGGGGAGGGAAGGGGAGGAGAGGAGAGGGGAGGAGAGGGAAGGGGAGGAGTAGGGGAAAGGAGGAGAGGGTAGGGAAGGAGAGGAGTGGGTAGGAGAGGAAAGGGGAGGAGAGGGGAGGAGTAGGAAGGATGGTGGCCCTGGAAGCTGCACCTCCATAAGCTGGTCATCCATGCCCGCCACATATGTCTACCATAGCGGGTTCCGGTTACAGTGGAGCGCCGGTTTATTGGTGAAGTTTCCATTCTAATATTCAGTGTGAAGTCTTCTTTGCTTCTCCCTGAACCGCAGTAAAGTGCAATCATCACATTAAGCGGCACCCCGGACTAGCAGTACAGTCTGCACCGGTGATGAACAGGGCACAGGCGGCAGTCATTGTTCCGGTAGTTACACCTCATCGCTGTCAATGTTCACCACACGGCTTTCTCTCCGCGATCTCTCAGCATGGAACACCAGCAGGTGACTCCGCAGAGTGTCCTCCGGGCCGGTGACAATACGAGACGGGTCGTCATTCTGTGGAGAGAGGTCAGATGATACATGGTCATGGATATATATATATATACTGTATATAGGTGAATAGACATTGTGTCTAATGATCTATAAAGGATAATTCCACCTTTTATTATTATTTTTCCTGCAGAGCTCTGGAATCTGTATGAGTGGATGGGGTGCAATGCCAGCTCCTGCAGACTATTCCTCCAGATCTGTGTCCATACTGAGCGCTGGAGGGAGTGTCACTGGACGAGTGTGCTAATCAAAGTGTGAACTACAAGTCCATCTGCAGCGGTGGTGACTTGTAGTTCCTTCCTTCACAGATCTCTATGAATGGATGACGTGGCTTTGTGGGTGGAGTCACAGCTGCCGCCAAAGAGAAGAACCCCTGGGTGCTGGCAGAGAATGGGGGGGGGGGTGGAGGTTTTGCCTGCAGCCAGGTTATATGTTACACCCTAAATATGGGTCTAAAGGTTGGAGTTATGCTTTATTCTGGCTGGAAATCTGATGTCCGGGGACACGGGTCTATCTTCATGTGCAGTGTGTTTAGTTTTCTCTCACATCCATGTGTCTGTTATATCCATCACAGTGCTGATAATGTCTTACATTTCATTCGTCTTTATGAGCTGTGAAGAGAACCGGATCTGCCAGCAAAATATCCGCCACCTGACCATAATATAGCGTGGTGAAACGCGTCGGTGACTGTTGGGACGCACACACTATCCCAGCTGCATCGCTCTTACCTGGTAAGTCAGCAGCAAATGACAATGACTGGCAAAGGATGTGTAGCTCCACCCTGTAGGGGGCATTGGTAAATGTGGTCGTCTCCCACCCAGCACAGCCAGGCACACACATTTCCAGTTACTCAGACACAAGAAGATTTCCTGGCAGCTTTCTTTGTTTTTTTTTTACTTAGGAGAATTGAACTGGGATGGGGGAAGGGTACATATGGGATGCCCACTCGATTGAAGGAAATTGGTAGGGACTCAACGATATACACTCCCGTATATACAGTCTCTTCTCACCCGCCAGCACATGCAGACTATCACTCCCAGGACCAGCTAGCACTGATGTGAGGATCTAACAATGGCTCAGTCAGACCCAAAGCAAATGCCCTTTTCAGGCGCGGACCGCGGGGGTGGGGGGACCCTATGGTGTAGCAAAAGTTGGGAGTCCTTGGTGCTAGCTGTCCTACATGTGACTACTGCTCCCAGTACCCCCTCTTCAGGCACTGCCAGCCCTCCTGACTGCAGCAGCCCCTTTCCACTGCCCACGCCTCCCAGTCCTCCTGCCTGGCTCTAATCCCATCCCAGACTGCTCCATACCAGTCCTCTCAGGTGTGCCTCCCAATCCTCCTGCCTGGCTCTACACCCATCCCAGTCCTTTCAGGCGAGCCTCCCAGTCCTCATAACTGGCTCTGCACCCATCCCAGACTACTCTATCCCAGTCCTCCTGACTATGTGTCACTCACCAGCCCTCTTGGCTGCCCCTGGAGACTTGCCTGGCAATGTTCCCCCCACTGTCCCCTCCTTGCTCCTGTGCCTCCAGTCCATGACACCTCTGTGTGTTATAAGAGGGGGTCCTGTCCGCACCCAAGCCCAGGCCCAAGATCTCTCCCCCCCCCCCCTCCAGACTGGGGAGCTCCCTCAAAGGCCACCAACAGCCTAACACTCCATCATCAACTTCCACCTTCCACCCGAACTCTCCTTCCCCAACTGGGCTGACCCAGTCTGAGCCAGCCCGGGGATTGGTCAGGGTCCTCAGAATACTCCAGGCAGCTCCACCTTACCTCCCCTCCCATTTTTCTGGAAGGTTCCAGCACATTCTAGAAATAGGGGGGAGGTCTCAGTGATGCTTCCTGTGAGTCATGCGGCTCTCCCTGGATTTCTGCCCGACCCAGGAAAAAAACACAGACATAAATTTATCTACACTTCTAGCACTAGAGGGTGCTACAAACATTTATGTTGGTAGATGAACGGAGAGTCCTAATAAAGTTGGATGAATGAGGTCCAGAAAACGGCCAGGACTCTACGAGACTGGAGATCCGGCTACAATGTGATCACATGGAGAAGATCAGGAGTGGTGGTGGAGTCAGGGGATGGATCCACCTTCAATAAGACTCGTGTCACACATATAATTTCCACTCCAATATATTAATAAAGTGGAACTCCGGCTCTTAATTACAGAGCCCCTGCCTGTATTTAAAAAAACAAATGTCCATGCAGTACTTACCCTTTCCACACTACGGCGCTGTCCCCAGCTTCTTCCTCCACCCGGAATGTTTTCCTGGGTGAATGACGGGCAGATATATTATTTATTTATTATTTGAGGAGGTGGAGTCCTGCTTTATTAAGCCCCACCCATGGAGCAATGCGCTGATTTCGGCCCTCGTCAGTGGCAACAATTTGTTACAAATTCTGACCTGCGCTGCTTTTCTTTCTATAAATTACTTTTATTCACTCGCAGTGTTGCCTTTCACCCCGCTACAGAATGTGACCTCACCTGGAAGAGTCCATTTCCTAGCATAGCCCCTCCCTCCTTGAATGTCATAACCCCTCCCCATCTCCCCGTCTGGGAGGGTCTAATTACTGTCTGTGGTGGCCCAGCTCCTCTACCCCTCCCCTTACCTCCATGCATAACCTTTTAATTAGCTGCTTGGGGAACATTGAAGAACACTATAGAGTGACACATGAGTGAGGCTGCTAAAAATCGCATCCAAGATGGCGGCACCCACCCGCAGTCTCGGGTTTGGATGTCTAAGGAAGGACTTTACAGGTGAAGAACACAAATAAAATGTCATCCTATGAAAATGTTCTGGTGACGGGTTCTCTTTAGGCATACTTACAGCGACAGCAGAGATGAAAGCTTCGATGAGATAGTAGTCGGCTCCATCGTGACCCCCCAGATACGGCGGGATAAACGCATTCTTTCTGGGTGGATGTGTGATCTCCTGATTGGTCAGGAAGTTGAACACTGAAATGGGGCCCCTCCCCATATGGCGCAGTTCACCCTTCAATGACAGAAAATCAGAGGAGATGATGAATGAATGTTATTAATGAGTAAGACCATTGTTGTAGTGTTTATTCAGAGTTTTATATCGTCTTCCCCACCTTCAATTACATCCAAAGCCCAACGCCAAACATTTCCTTTATTGGTCCCCTATTAGGACTGCGATACCTCCTCCATGGCGCTATCCCCTGTAGTAATTTCATTCTGCCACCAGATGTCCTCTGCGTTCCACAAAACCCACTTCTGGTCCCCCTCAATGACCAGGCCATATTTTGCGATTCTGCGTTATTTTGACTGACAATTGCGAGGTCGTGCGACGCTGTACCCAAATAAAATTGGCGTCCTTTTTTTCCCACAAACAGAGCTTTCTTTTGGTGGTATTTCATCACCTGTGCGATTTTTTTTTTTTGCGCTATAAACAAAAAAAAAAGAGCGACAATTCTGAAAAAAACCCCCAAATCATTCACTTTCTGCTATAAAACATTCCCCAATAAAAAAAATGTAAAAATCTAAATTTTTCATCATTTTAGACCAATTTGTTTTCTGCTACATATTTTTGGTAAAAAATCACAATAAGCGTATTTTGATTGGTTTGCACAAAAGTTATTGCATCTACAAACTACGAGAAAGATTTCTGTCATTTTTATTTATTTATTTATTTTTACTAGTAATGGCGGCGATCTGCGATTTTTTTAGCGGGACTGCGACATTGCGGCGGACAGATCGGACCCCTAACTGACATTTTTGACACTTTTGGAGGGTCCAGTGACATTACTACAGTAATCAGTGCTATAAATATGCACTGTCACTGTACTAATGACACTGGCAGGGAAGGGGTTATCCTAGGGGCAATCAAATGTACAGCCCCCCCCCCCCCCCCGAATTTATCAAGACAATATTTTCACTAAAAATACACTAAAATCATTATTAGCAGACAAAAACGTAACAGAGTACAGAGTTTAAATTATCCCCTTTTTAATTCTTTTTTATTTTATTTTATTAACAAATTGTTATATTTTTACAGGATAGGGAAGCCTGCAGCGCTGTGGGAAGGAGGAGGGGGAGGGGGGGAGAACAGCAAAGTGAAAGGGGGGGCACACAGGGAGTAGGTGGGGATCAGAAGCAGGCAGAACAGGGAGGAGGGGGGATCAGAAGCAGGCAGAACATGGAGGGGGGATCAGAAGCAGGCAGAACATGGAGGGGGGATCAGAAGCAGGCAGAACATGGAGGGGGGATCAGAAGCAGGCAGAACATGGAGGGGGGATCAGAAGCAGGCAGAACATGGAGGGGGGATCAGAAGCAGGCAGAACATGGAAGGGGGGGGATCAGAAGCAGGCAGAACAGGGAAGGGGGATCAGAAGCAGGCAGAACATGGAGGGGGGATCAGAAGCAGGCAGAACAGGGAGGAGGGGGGGATCAGAAGCAGGCAGAACAGGGAAGGGGGCCACACGGGGGGGAGGGGGGTGGGGTTAGAAGCAGGCAGAACAGGGAGGGGGGATCAGAAGCAGGCAGAACATGGAGGGGGGATCAGAAGCAGGCAGAACAGGGAGGAGGGGGGGATCAGAAGCAGGCAGAACATGGAGGGGGGATCAGAAGCAGGCAGAACATGGAGGGGGGATCAGAAGCAGGCAGAACAGGGAGGGGGGATCAGAAGCAGGCAGAACAGGGAAGGGGGATCAGAAGCAGGCAGAACATGGAGGGGGGATCAGAAGCAGGCAGAACAGGGAGTAGGGGGGGATCAGAAGCAGGCAGAACAGGGAGGGGGGATCAGAAGCAGGCAGAACAGGGAGGGGGGATCAGAAGCAGGCAAAACAGGGAAGGGGGCCACACGGGGGGAGGGGGGTGGGGTTAGAAGCAGGCAGAACAGGGAGGGAGATCGGTGTCAGCTAAGTAATTACAGTAACAATGCCCTGTGTCTGTGTCTCTCCCTGCAGCAGCTGAAAGCTGACAGGAGACGAAGTAACTGGCTTTCAGCTGCTGCAGAGAGCTGCACAAGGCTTCCTTCTGTAATTGCCCCTCCGCCCGACCGCACCGATTCCCCGTGCTGTTGGGGCCCCCCTGTGTGCCCAGGCCCCCTACAGAAGCACTGGTGCCCCCGCCCCCTATCCCCGGCCCCGCACGCTGCATCTTTGGTGCGTTCTCGGAAATCGCAGTAGAGTGACGCCACCTAACAGAAGTCTGTGGGACTGCAGCTAAAAATGGGGGATAAAATGTAGGAAAAGTGTGTCTATGTCAGCACTGCGACAAACTCCCGCACACCTGTGTGCACCCCAAGGCATCTTCACACTTGCAGCAGGCAGTGCCACTCCACTGAAAAGTAATCTATGCTCAGGTCACTTTTCAGAGACATCTGACAGGCAGTGAGGAGGGGATTGCCTGTTTCAGCCTGGGGTCAGATCTCACAAATCATTCCTGTGCAGATCACATGCAATGCGAATTCAGCCATACAGATATAAACACGGCAGATCGCTGTTCTGTCAGTGATGAACACAGAGCTCCTCCTATTTAGGATCACAGATCTCTGTGTTCATTCAGCAAGCCCATCCCCCTTATAAAGCACCCCCTAGGGACACATTTAACACTTTGATCGCCCCTGGTGTTAATCCCTTCCCTGCCAGTGTCATTAGTACAGTGACAGTGCATATTTTCAGCACTGATTACTGTAGTAATGTCACTGGTACCCCCAAAAGTGTCAAAAGCCTGGACCAGCACCTGTCAGTGAACCGCTTAGAGCCTGGGCCAGCCCCTCCCACCCACGTTGTTTTGCCTAACAGAGCCAACCCGCCACAGTACAACTACAGCTGCCGGTCGGCAAGTGGTTAAATCAGCCTGGAAGACCAGACTGCCGGCAACAAGGCTAACGCCCCTTTCACACGGGCGGTCCGATCCGGTCCCTGTCAGTTTTTCAGGTGGATCTCATCAGATGCTTCATGCACCTCCATGCATGGGGAAGCGGATGTCAGTGGTGATATGTCTGCTGACACCCGCTGCTATCCGATCCGATCCTGTGCGTGAAATTCAGATGGATGGAAACCCTATTTTCCATCTGTGGTGGTAGTCACCGTCACTGGGAGTGAAAGACAGATACTTAATGGTTTGGATTGCTTCAAGTGGGACAGAAATATTTGTCAGCAATATGAAGATTTAATCCCACTTTACACTGTGAGACCTATAGACTGTTACCATGAAGTCTGTGACACCTAAATAATCATAGCAATGCTCAGATGTGTATTCCATGTACTTCAATGTAGGAGACGGGCAGACTGTCAATGGCAGTCTTGTCCTATTGTCTGTTTATTGAGGTGGAAGGTGGATTGTGTTAAATCTGTCTGTCCCATTGTTAAATGTTAATGAGCCCACATTGTTCTGTCCAGATGGCTAGATAATAAGTTCAGGTTAATTCTGTTTCTGTATACAATTTCATCTGCATATGATAATGTAATCAGGCAACCCCGGACCTGTGTGTGGTAATCTGATCAGGAGGGGGAGGTCCAGGCTGTACATAAATTCTGTGTGATTGTTCAATAAAGGAGAAGGTTTCAGTACAAGCAAAGTTGTTGGCTAGCTTTGTATGGGGGCGTCTGAGAAAATCTGACTAACACCACACTGACCCCCGAATGTATAAACACCACACTGATCCCCCGGAATGTAATAACACCACACTGACCCCCTGGAATTTAGTAACACCACACTGACCCCCCGGAATGTAATAGCACCACACTGACCCCCTCGGAATGTAATAACACCACACTGACCCCCCCCCCCCCCCCGGAATGTAATAACACCACACTGACCCCCCGGAATGTAATAAAATCACACTGACCCCCCCTGGAATGTAATAACACCACACTGACCCCCCGGAATGTAATAACACCACACTGACCCCCCGGAATGTAATAAAACCACACTGGCTCAGAGCTCACACTTTCTTAGCCTGCAATTCCACATTTGAACACTAGATGTCAGAAACGCTGCACAATAAGAACATTGGCAGACAATGTAACAATAAATACAATAAAAGTAGCAAAACAAAAATGATGAAAATTTTTTATAAAACAAAGAAATCATTATGGGGGGGGGGGGGGAATTACCTTCCAACAAACATCCGAAGCCCAGAATCTGCTCCCATATTTCTATCATTACTGGTCCCCTTTCTAGTAACTGGGAGACATTTAGCGTATTAAAGTGTATCTCTAATGAATATATAAAATCCGATCGTCACCCCCGCATCTTCCTCCAATCATCTCCAGGCTCCGCCTGTCACTCTGAAGGAGACCCCGCCCATTTCCTTCCTGGAATTCTGGGACTCGGGCCACTATGTCCTGTGAGGAGGCCCCGTTGTGTCACACATTTCACAGAGCCCGCCTTCTGAGGGGAGGAGTTTCAGGAGGTGGAGTCAGTACTGAAATTAGTACCATGGGATATGTAGTCCTTAGAAAAGGAGGAGAAGCTGCAAAGCATGCTGGGAGTCCGGGAAGTTGTGGGAAGAGACGGCCAGCAGACAGGCAGAGCTCACAGCCTGGAAGGAGAAGTCTCCAATATGTAATGTAATAACACCACACTGGCCCCGGAATGTAATAACACCACACTGACCCCGGAATGTAATAACACCACACTGACCCCCCGGAATGTAATAACAGCACACTGACCCCCCCCCCCCCGAATGTAATAACACCACACTGACCCCCCGGAATGTAATAACACCACAGTGACCCCCAGTGACCCCCCCCCGGAATATAATAACACCACACTGACCCCCCCGGAATATAATAACACCACACTGACCCCCCCGGAATGTAATAACACCACACTGACCCCAAAATATAATAATACCACACTGACCCCCCGGAATGTAATAACACCACACTGACCCCCCGGGTGTAATAACACCACACTGACCCCCCCCCCCAGAATGTAATAACACCACACTGACCCCCCGGAATGTAATAACACCACACTGACCCCGGAATGTAATAACACCACACTGACCCCCCGGAATGTAATAACACCACACTGACCCCCGGAAAGTAGTAACATCACACTGACCCCGGAATGTAATAACACCACACTGACCCCCCCGGAATGTAATAACACCACACTGACCCCCGGAAAGTAGTAACATCACACTGACCCCGGAATGTAATAACACCACACTGACCCCCGGAATGTAATAACACCACACTGACCCCCCGGAATGTAATAACACCACAGTGCCCCCCCCCCGGAATATAATAACACCACACTGACCCCCCCGGAATGTAATAACACCACACTGATCCCAAAATATAATAATACCACACTGGCCCCCCCGGAATGCAATAACACCACAATGACCCCCGGAATCTAATAACACCACACTGACCCCCGGAATGTAATAACACCACACTGACCCCCCCCCAGAATGTAACACCACACTGACCCTCCGGAATGTAATAACACCACACTGACCCCCGGAATGTAATAACATCACACTGACCCCCCGGAATGTAATAACACCACACTGACCCCCCGGAATGTAATAACACCACACTGACCCCCCGGAATGTAATAACACCACACTGACCCCCCGGAATGTAATAACACCACACTGACCCCCCGGAATGTAATAACATCACACTGACCCCCCGGAATGTAATAACATCACACTGACCCCCCGGAATGTAATAACACCACACTGACCTCCGGAATATAATAACACCACACTGACCCCCCCGGAATGTAATAACACCACACTGACCCCCCCGGAATGTAATAACATCACACTGACCCCCCGGAATGTAATAACACCACACTGACCTCCGGAATGTAATAACACCACACTGACCCCCCCGGAATGTAATAACACCACACTGGCTCAGAGCTCACACTTTCTTAGCCTGCAATTCCACATTTGAACACTAGATGTCAGGAATGCTGCACAATAAGAACATTGGCAGACAATGTAACAATAAATACAATAAAAGTAGCAAAACAAAAATGATGAAACATTGTTTATAAAACAAAGAAATCATTATGGGGGAAATGACTTTCCAACAAACATCCGAAGCCCAGAATCTGCTCCCATATTTCTATCATTACTGGATCCCATTATAGTAACTGGGAGACATTTAGCGTATTAAAGTGTATCTCTGATGAGGATATAAAATCCGATCGTCACCCCTGCATCCTCCTCCAATCATCTCTGGGCTCTGCCTGTCACTCTAAAGGAGACTCCGCCCATTTCCTTCCTGGAATTCTGGGACCCGGGGTCACTATGTCCTGTGAGGAGGCTCCGCTGTGTCACACATTTCACAGAGCCCGCCTTCTGAGGGGAGGAGTTTCAGGAGGTGGAGTCATTACTAGAATTAGCAAAGTACCATGGGATATGTAGTCCTTAGAAAATGAGAATCTGCAAAGCATGCTGGGATTCCAGGAAGTGGTGTAAAGAGGTGGTTAGCAGACAGGCAGGGCTCACAGCATGGAAGGAGAAGTCTCCAATAATCTTATATTGTTATTACAATGCTGAAAATTGTACGCTGTGAGCGGAGATCTCCTTTAACACCTTCCGAACCGCCCCACGCATTTATCCTTCCGCAGGCCGGCCCTCCTCACATACCTGTACGTGGTTTCATGGACTGGGTCTGGGGGGCGTGCATGCCGTCTGCGCCCGCCTCCATTTTAACTGGACACAGCGGGAGCCAATCAGCGGGTCCGGAGGATGTGATGTTCACTGGCAGCCCGCGATCGTTCTCAGGAGAGGCAGAACAGCGATCTGTCAGAGGGGAAGATGCTAAGCAGGAACACGGATCTCTGTCTTCCCCCAATTAAAGCCCCTCCCCCACAGTTAGAAAGCACTCCCAGGGAACACATTTAAACCCTTTGATCCCCCCTGATGTTAACCCCTTCCCTGCCACTGTCATTAGTACAGTGACAGTGTTTTCTTCCCACTGGAAATTGCTGTTCGCTGCCTTTACTAGTAAAAAAATAAAAATAAATAAATAAAAAGTCCATAAATCTCTCTCCTGGTTTGTAGACGTGATAAATTTTGCGCAAACCAATCAAAATACTTTTATTAGGATTTGTACCTGAATAAAAATTGGAATAAATTGATGAAGAAATTTGATTTTTTACATTTTTTTATTGGATGTTTTATAGCAGAAAGTAAAAAATATTGTTTTTTTTTTTCAGAATTGTCGCTTTTTTTTGTTTATAGCGCAAAAAAAAATAAAAATCGCACAGGAGATCAAATACCACCAAAAGAAATCTCTGTTTGTACACTGATCTCAAAATATCAACCCAGCCGCTCTCTTCGGTCCTCCCAAGACCTCCTGCTCTCTAACTCCCTTGTCACCTCTTCCCATGCTCGCCTCCAGGATTTCTCCAGAGCTTCTCCCATTCTTTGGAACTCTCTACCCCAATCTGTCCGACTGTCCCCTAATCTATCCATCTTTAGACGATCCCTGAAAACCCTTCTCTTTAAAGAAGCCTACCCGGCTACTAACTAATAACGCTGTTTCACTTTCTCCATCAGCCCCTCCCCCACAGCTATTGCCTTTTGTATCAATTGACCCTCCCTTTTAGATTGTAAGCTCTAATGAGCAGGGCCCTCTGATTCCTTTTGTTCCAAATTGTATTGTAACTGTAAAGTCTGCCTTCATTTTGTAAAGCGCTGCGCAAACTGTTGGCGCCATATAAATACTTTATATGAATAATAAAAAAAATTAGCCCCCGTTCACATAGGGGCGACGCTACTTCGCGCCGCGATCTCGGAGCTGCCGCCACGGACTTTATAACATTGAAGTCTATGGCGGTCGCCTCCAGGTCGCCCCAAAGAAGCTCTGGACCCTTTTTCTAAGTCGGAGCGACTTGTGTCGCTCCTATTAGAACGGTCCGCAGCTTCCCTATGGGAGGCGACCAGGTCGCCTCACAGGTCACCCTAGTGTGAACGGGGGCTAAGATTCTTGTTTACACCAAATGTATCCTTTATTACATCTCAGTGCTGCGGATCTCCTCTGGCCTCTTTGCAGCCACTTCTGGTCTCCATACACCCCAGCGATGGCTGCTTGGCATTTCTCGCAGGGAGGGGGGAGGGGGTTCCTGATGGAGAGGATAGGGGGCCATGTCTGTGATGTGAAAAGGTTACATACAATCTGTGTGCCAGGGTGACAACCCAGCAGTACAAAGGGGAGATAGGGGGCGGTGCGTTGTCACCGTATAACAGGAAATATTATCCGCAGCCCGCAGATTGTTACAATGTCAGCAACGTAACATATCACCACCATTGGGCCGCCATGACACATCTGTTCTGTATTACACTGCAGAGCCTTGCCCTCATTGGGTGAGGTTGGTGGGGGGGGGGGGTGGCTAGGCCTTGCTCTGTGCTGCCCCCCTCAGCATGTCAGGATCCCAGCTGTAAGCACAGCGCCACAGTCACTGCTGGGGAGATCAGTGCCGGGAACTGCGCACCCCCCCCCCCCCAAGATGTATGAGCATTATGTGTCAGCAAACCCCCAAAAAAAAGAAAAAAACGAAGCACTAATCTGCATGCTTACCCACTAGGCATAAATTCCCCCTCTCTGCACAAATCTTTGCCCTTCCCAACACAAATGCCACCCCCCCCCCCCAAAAAAAAAATCACCCCTAGCACAAATCTGCTACCCCTCAAATTTCCCCTCCGAGTACACATCCCCCCACCCCAGCACAAATTCCCTGACACCCCCCCCTTCCCAATTCCCCCCCCCCAAAAACAAACAAACAAACAAATGTTTTCCCTTCCTAATCCAAATTTACCCCCCTCCCCCACTATATAACTTCTTCTAGCAAAAAAAAAAACCAAATCCCCCCTCCTAGCACAAATCCTCTTCTCCCATCCCAACACAAATCCCCCCAAATCCCCACTCCCAGCATTACCATCCAAATTTCCCTTCCCAGATTTCTGGTCCTGAAAGTCTATTTTAGCCGTTGATCCCCCCCCCCCCCATTGCAATATTTATTTAGCAATGAAGTGAAAAAAACTGAACAGCAGAAAGAAGAGACCCCCCCAGGAGGTCCCCCATGCGACACGCGGCGTGGTTATAGTTTGTATTGAAGCGGATTATTGCAGGGTTCAATAAACCCGGAGCTCCCCCTACTGGAGACTCCATGGGAAGTGCACACAGAGTACAGGGAGAGTTCACACTCCACTTCTTCTAATCTGCAACCAATCAACTGAAAAATTACAACCCCCCCCAACATCCTATGTGCTGATTACAGATCGGGGGGGGGGGGGATTATAGGGGGGGTCATGGATGAATTCAGGGACTATTAGCATTAGAATAGTAACATTCCCTTTATTCTCTATCCAGGCAACACGCCGGCCTGCAGCTTTATAGAAGGACAATGGCGGCTCCAGGGATCCGGGGGGAGGGGGGCTCATTGCATACAATGAATGTGGAGTGGAAATTGGATCCGCTCAGCAGGTCTCCCCTCTCCTCCCCGAAGGTTCAAACGCAAAACATTCCTGGCTCACATTTCTTCCTTTAAACAAATTGTGCATTCAACAAGCATCATGTCCTTCCCTGACCCCGCTCCACTCCTTCCCTGACCCCGCTCCACTCCTTCCCCAACCCCGCTCCACTCCTTCCCCGACCCCGCTCCACTCCTTCCCTGACCCCGCTCCACTCCTTCCCTGACCCCGCTCCACTCCTTCCCTGACCCCGCTCCACTCCTTCCCCGACCCCGCTCCACTCCTTCCCTGACCCCGCTCCACTCCTTCCCTGACCCCGCTCCACTCCTTCCCTGACCCCGCTCCACTCCTTCCCCGACCCCGCTCCACTCCTTCCCCAACCCCGCTCCTTCCCTTACCCCGCTCCACTCCTTCCCTGACCCCGCTCCACTCCTTCCCCGACCCCGCTCCACTCCTTACCTTACCCCGCTCCACTCCTTCCCTGACCCCGCTCCACTCCTTCCCCGACCCCGCTCCGCTCCTTCCCTTACCCCGCTCCACTCCTTCCCTGACCCCGCTCCACTCCTTCCCCGACCCCGCTCCACTCCTTACCTTACCCCGCTCCACTCCTTCCCTGACCCCGCTCCACTCCTTCCCCGACCCCGCTCCACTCCTTACCTTACCCCGCTCCACTCCTTCCCTGACCCCGCTCCACTCCTTCCCCGATCCCGCTCCACTCCTTCCCCGACCCCGCTCCACTCCTTCCCCAACCCCGCTCCTTCCCTTACCCCGCTCCACTCCTTCCCTGACCCCGCTCCACTCCTTCCCCGACCCCGCTCCACTCCTTCCCCGACCCCGCTCCACTCCTTCCCTGACCCCGCTCCTTCCCTTACCCCGCTCCACTCCTTCCCCGACCCCACTCCATTCCTTCTCCTTCCCCGACCTCGCTCCACTCCTTCCCTGACCTCGCTCCACTCCTTCCCCGACCCCGCTCCACTCCTTCCCTGACCCCGCTCCACTCCTTCCCTTACCTCGCTCCACTCCTTCCCCGACCCCGCTCCACTCCTTACCTTACCCCGCTCCACTCCTTCCCTGACCCCGCTCCACTCCTTCCCCGATCCCGCTCCACTCCTTCCCCGACCCCGCTCCACTCCTTCCCCGACCCCGCTCCACTCCTTCCCCAACCCCGCTCCTTCCCTTACCCCGCTCCACTCCTTCCCTGACCCCGCTCCACTCCTTCCCCGACCCCGCTCCACTCCTTCCCCGACCCCGCTCCACTCCTTCCCTGACCCCGCTCCTTCCCTTACCCCGCTCCACTCCTTCCCCGACCCCACTCCATTCCTTCTCCTTCCCCGACCTCGCTCCACTCCTTCCCTGACCTCGCTCCACTCCTTCCCCGACCCCGCTCCACTCCTTCCCTGACCCCGCTCCACTCCTTCCCTTACCTCGCTCCACTCCTTCCTCGACCCCGCTCCACTCCTTCCCTTACCTAGCTCCACTCCTTCCCTGACCCCGCTCCACTCCTTCCCTGACCCCGCTCCACTCCTTCCCTGACCTCGCTCCATTCCTTACCTTACCCCGCTCCACTCCTTCCCCGACCCTGCTCCACTCCTTCCCCGACCCCGCTCCACTCCTTCCCCGAACCCGCTCCACTCCTTCCCTGACCTCGCTCCACTCCTTCCCCGACCCCGCTCCACTCCTTCCCCGAACCCCCTCCACTCCTTCCCTGACCTCGCTCCACTCCTTCCCTTACGCCGCTCCACTCCTTCCCTGACCTCGCTCCACTCCTTCCTCGACCCCGCTCCACTCCTTCCCTGACCTCGCTCCACTCCTTCCTCGACCCCGCTCCACTCCTTCCCTTACCCCGCTCCACTCCTTCCCTGACCCCGCTCCACTCCTTCCCTGACCTCGCTCCACTCCTTCCCTTACCCCGCTCCACTCCTTCCCTGACCTCGCTCCACTCCTTCCCTTACCCCGCTCCACTCCTTCCCCGACCCCGCTCCACTCCTTCCCTGACCTCGCTCCATTCCTTACCTTACCCCGCTCCACTCCTTCCCTTACCTCGCTCCACTCCTTCCCCGACCCCGCTCCACTCCTTCCCCGACCCCGCTCCACTCCTTCCCTTACCTCGCTCCACTCCTTCCCTGACCTCGCTCTACTCCTTCCCCGACCCCGCTCCACTCCTTCCCCGACCCCGCTCCACTCCTTCCCTTACCTCGCTCCACTCCTTCCCTGACCTCGCTCCACTCCTTCCCCGACCCCGCTCCACTCCTTCCCCGAACCCCCTCCACTCCTTCCCTTACCCCGCTCCACTCCTTCCCCGACCCCGCTCCACTCCTTCCCCGACCTCGCTCTACTCCTTCCCCGACCCCGCTCCACTCCTTCCCCGACCTCGCTCTACTCCTTCCCCGACCCCGCTCCACTCCTTCCCCGACCCCGCTCCACTCCTTCCCTGACCCCGCTCCACTCCTTCCCTTACCCCGCTCCACTCCTTCCCCGACCCCGCTCCACTCCTTCCCTGACCTCGCTCCATTCCTTCCCTGACCTCGCTCCATTCCTTCCCTGACCTCGCTCCATTCCTTACCTTACCCCGCTCCACTCCTTCCCCGACCCCGCTCCACTCCTTCCCTTACCTCGCTCCACTTCTTCCCCGACCCCGCTCCACTCCTTCCCTTACCTCGCTCCACTCCTTCCCCGACCCCGCTCCACTCCTTCCATTACCCCGCTCCACTCCTTCCCCGACCCTGCTCCACTCCTTCCCTGACCCCGCTCCACTCCTTCCCTGACCTCGCTCCATTCCTTACCTTACCCCGCTCCACTCCTTCCCTGACCCCGCTCCACTCCTTCCCTGACCCCGCTCCACTCCTTCCCAGACCCCGCTCCAGTCCTTCCCTGACCCCGCTCCACTCCTTCCCCGACCCCGCTCCACTCCTTCCCCGACCCCGCTCCACTCCTTCCCAGACCCCGCTCCACTCCTTCCCAGACCCCGCTCCACTCCTTCCCCAACCTCGCTCCACTCCTTCCCTTACCCCGCTCCACTCCTTCCCAACCCCGCTCCACTCCTTCCAACCCCGCTCCACTCCTTCCCCAAACCCCGCTCCACTCCTTCCCAGACCCCGCACCACTCCTTCCCCGACCCCGCTCCACTCCTTACCTTACCCCGCTCCACTCCTTCCCTGACCCCGCTCCACTCCTTCCCCGATCCCGCTCCACTCCTTCCCCGACCCCGCTCCACTCCTTCCCCGACCCCGCTCCACTCCTTCCCCAACCCCGCTCCTTCCCTTACCCCGCTCCACTCCTTCCCTGACCCCGCTCCACTCCTTCCCCGACCCCGCTCCACTCCTTCCCCGACCCCGCTCCACTCCTTCCCTGACCCCGCTCCTTCCCTTACCCCGCTCCACTCCTTCCCCGACCCCACTCCATTCCTTCTCCTTCCCCGACCTCGCTCCACTCCTTCCCTGACCTCGCTCCACTCCTTCCCCGACCCCGCTCCACTCCTTCCCTGACCCCGCTCCACTCCTTCCCTTACCTCGCTCCACTCCTTCCTCGACCCCGCTCCACTCCTTCCCTTACCTAGCTCCACTCCTTCCCTGACCCCGCTCCACTC
The DNA here is from genome assembly GCF_965119305.1 of Pelophylax lessonae. NCBI lineage: Eukaryota > Metazoa > Chordata > Amphibia > Anura > Ranidae > Pelophylax > Pelophylax lessonae. Next base: position 1,942,976 of record NC_138779.1, read on the forward strand.
CTTCCCTGACCCCGCTCCACTCCTTCCCTGACCTCGCTCCATTCCTTACCTTACCCTGCTCCACTCCTTCCCCGACCCTGCTCCACTCCTTCCCCGACCCCGCTCCACTCCTTCCCCGAACCCGCTCCACTCCTTCCCTGACCTCGCTCCACTCCTTCCCCGACCCCGCTCCACTCCTTCCCCGAACCCCCTCCACTCCTTCCCTGACCTCGCTCCACTCCTTCCCTTACGCCGCTCCACTCCTTCCCTGACCTCGCTCCACTCCTTCCTCGACCCCGCTCCACTCCTTCCCTGACCTCGCTCCACTCCTTCCTCGACCCCGCTCCACTCCTTCCCTTACCCCGCTCCACTCCTTCCCTGACCCCGCTCCACTCCTTCCCCGACCTCGCTCCACTCCTTCCCTTACCCCGCTCCACTCCTTCCCTGACCTCGCTCCACTCCTTCCCTTACCCCGCTCCACTCCTTCCCCGACCCCGCTCCACTCCTTCCCTGACCTCGCTCCATTCCTTACCTTACCCCGCTCCACTCCTTCCCTTACCTCGCTCCACTCCTTCCCCGACCCCGCTCCACTCCTTCCCCGACCCCGCTCCACTCCTTCCCTTACCTCGCTCCACTCCTTCCCTGACCTCGCTCTACTCCTTCCCCGACCCCGCTCCACTCCTTCCCTTACCTCGCTCCACTCCTTCCCTGACCTCGCTCCACTCCTTCCCCGACCCCGCTCCACTCCTTCCCCGAACCCCCTCCACTCCTTCCCTTACCCCGCTCCACTCCTTCCCCGACCCCGCTCCACTCCTTCCCCGACCTCGCTCTACTCCTTCCCCGACCCCGCTCCACTCCTTCCCCGACCTCGCTCTACTCCTTCCCCGACCCCGCTCCACTCCTTCCCCGACCCCGCTCCACTCCTTCCCTGACCCCGCTCCACTCCTTCCCTTACCCCGCTCCACTCCTTCCCCGACCCCGCTCCACTCCTTCCCTGACCTCGCTCCATTCCTTCCCTGACCTCGCTCCATTCCTTCCCTGACCTCGCTCCATTCCTTACCTTACCCCGCTCCACTCCTTCCCCGACCCCGCTCCACTCCTTCCCTTACCTCGCTCCACTTCTTCCCCGACCCCGCTCCACTCCTTCCCTTACCTCGCTCCACTCCTTCCCCGACCCCGCTCCACTCCTTCCATTACCCCGCTCCACTCCTTCCCCGACCCTGCTCCACTCCTTCCCTGACCCCGCTCCACTCCTTCCCTGACCTCGCTCCATTCCTTACCTTACCCCGCTCCACTCCTTCCCTGACCCCGCTCCACTCCTTCCCTGACCCCGCTCCACTCCTTCCCAGACCCCGCTCCAGTCCTTCCAACCCCGCTCCACTCCTTCCCCAAACCCCGCTCCACTCCTTCCCAGACCCCGCACCACTCCTTCCCCGACCCCGCTCCACTCCTTCCCAACCCCGCTCCACTCCTTCCAACCCCGCTCCACTCCTTCCCCAAACCCCGCTCGACTCCTTCCCTGACCCCGCTCCACTCCTCCCCCGACCCTGGTCCCGTCCTTCCCTGACCCCGGTCCCGTCCTTCCTTGACCCCGCTCCACTCCTTCCCTGACCCTGCACCACTCCTTCCCTGACCCCGCTCCACTCCTTCCCTGACCCCGCTCGACTCCTTCCCTGACCCCGCTCCACTCCTCCCCCGACCCTGGTCCCGTCCTTCCCTGACCCCGGTCCCGTCCTTCCTTGACCCCGCTCCACTCCTTCCCTGACCACGTTCCACTACTTCCCTGACCTCGGCCCCGGTTTTTTTTTTTGTGGGAATGTCGCTCTTTTTTTGTTTACAGCACAAAAAATAAAAATCGCAGAGGTGATCAAATACCACCAATAGAAATCTCTGTTTGTGGGGAAAAAGGGACATCAATTTTATTTGGGTACAGCGTCGCACGACCGCGCAATTGTTCATTAAAATATCGCAGAGCTGAATTGCAAAATATGACCTGATCATTAAGGGGGAAATCCTTCCGGTCCAGAAGTGGTTAAAGGATCCTGAACACCAGAGATTGGCCCATCGGATTGATCGGGGTTTATGGTTTGTTGACCCTCGGGGGGGGGAAAATGGAGGTGAGGTTGCACTTCATGGGGTGAAAGGAGCAGGAGTGGGAAATTGTCGTCACACTGTGATGTCATCGCTATGAAGCCCCTCATCAATTAGAGACTTTCTGATCGCACGATCTATAAGAAGATTTATTATTTATTGGATTGGCCTTTTCTGCTTTATATGTTTGTTTATGGATTTTATTTGCACCGACACTTTATATATATATATGAAACATTTACCGATTTAGTCATTTTTTGTCACTTTCTAGTTATTTTTACCGTGATTTAGAGGCAGCGCGGTCACACGTTTCAATATTGAGGTACCGGGGTGACACCTGCAGCTGCAGATCATCCCGCTGCAACCCCTCGAAGTGCAGCGACATCCCGGCACGGCGGCACGGGGGGGGGGGGCGGGAAGGGGTTCATTTTAGTTCACACAAATACAATACATTTATTGGAGAACAGAAAAGTCCTGGAAGTCGCACATCTCTGCAAAACCCCATAAGAATCTATGTGACAGCCGCAGATCGCGCTCTACCAGGCCACGCCCCCAATGTTTTTCCCTCGGAGCTTGTTATTTTCCCCATGACCAAGCCCAGGGGGCGGAGTGAAATGCGTCGTTGCTGTGGCCTGGTTGGAGCCCGGGCAGAGGCTGTCATACATCTTCTTACAGGGTTTTGCAGAGATGTGCGACTTCCAGGACTGTACTGCGTTTCTGCAAAATGAACCAAAAAAAACACATACAGTATCTGACAAAAGTAAGTACACCCCTCCCATTCTATCTTTTCATGTGACAACACTGAAGGAATTACGCTTTGCTACAATGTAAAGTAGTGAGTGTACAGCTTGTATAACAGTGTAAATTTACTGTCCCCTCAAAATAACTCAACACACAGCCATTAATGTCTAAACCGCTGGCAACAAAAGTCAGTACACCCCTAAGTGACAATCTCCAAATTGGGCCCAATTAGCCATTTTCCCTCCCTGGTGTCATGTGACTCGTTAGTGTTACAAGGTCTCAGGTGTGAATGGGGAGCAGGTGTGTTACATTTGGTGTTATCGCTCTCACTCTCTCATACTGGTCACTGGAAGTTCAACATGGCACCTCATGGCAAAGAACTCTCTGAGGATCTGAAAAAAAGAATTGTTGCTCTACATAAAGATGGCGTAGGCTATAAGAAGATTGCCAAGACCCTGAAACTGAGCTGCAGCCCGGTGGCCAAGACCATACTGCGGTATAACAGGACAGGTTCCACTCAGAACAGGCCTCATCATGGTCCACCAAAGAAGTTGAGTGCCGTGCTCAGCGTCATATCCAGAGGTTGTCTTTGGGAAATAGACGTATGAGTGCTGCCAGCATTGCTGCAGAGGTTGAAGGGGTGGGGGAGGGGTCAGCCTGTCAGTGCTCAGACCATACGCCGCACACTGCATCAAATTGGTCTGCATGGCTGTCATCCCAGAAGGAAGCCTCTTCTAAAGATGATGCACAAGAAAACCCACAAACAGTTTTCTGAAGACAAGCAGACTAAGGACATGGATTACTGGAACCATCTCCTGTGCTCTGATGAGACCAAGATAAACTTATTTGGTGTCAGATGGTGTCAGGCGTGTGTGGCGGCAACCAGGTGAGGAGTACAAAGACAAGTGTGTCTTCCTACAGTCAGGCATGGTGGTGGGAGTGTCATGGTCTGGGGCTGCATGAGTGCTGCCGGCACTGGGATTCTACAGATCATTGAGGGAACCATGAATGCCAACATGTACTGTGACATACTGAAGCAGAGCATGATCCCCTCCCTTCAGAGACTGGGGGGCAGGGCAGTATTCCAACATAATGACCCCAAACACCTCCAAGATGACCACTGCCTTGCTAAAGAAGCTGAGGGTAAAGGTGGTGGACTGGCCAAGCGTCTACAGACCTAAACCCTATTGGGCATCTGTGGGGAATCCTCAAACAGAAGATGGAGGAGGGGAAGGTCTCTAACATCCACCAGCTCTGTGATGTCATCATGGGGGAGGGGAAGAGGACTCCAGTGACAACCTGTGAAGCTCTGGTGAACTCCATGCCCAAGAGGGTTAAGGCAGTGCTGGAAAATAATGGCGGCCACACAAAATATTGACCCAATTTGGAGATTGTCACTTAGGGGTGTACTCACTTTTGTTGCCAGCGGTTTAGACATTAATGGCTGTGTGTTGAGTTATTTTGAGGGGACAGTAAATTTACACTGTTATACAAGCTGTACACTCACTACTTTACATTGTAGCAAAGTGTCATTTCTTCAGTGTTGTCACATGGGAGGGGTGTACTTACTTTTGTCAGATACTGTAGGTGTGAACCTTACTAAAGACTGGACCAGTATTCCTCCATCCAATCCTGGGAAATCCCACCGCATCGGCCTTCCTAAACCCATCTGATGGGAAAACCGATGCGGTGTTACCAGGATGAGAATGATATTCGCTCTGACATTCGATCTTCTATGAAGTCCCTCCGGTGGAAGATTTCCTGACCTTCCAGCAGACAGAACCATCCTGAAGTCCCAGAACAGGACGTGTTTTCATGGAAAATCCATTAAAGTATATACCCATCCCCCGCCAGACGCGGCCCCTCCTGACCCCAGGCTGCCGCTAATGAGCCATATGTTGGAGCGCAGAGATAATTGCTGACTGATGAGGATGCGGCTTTTATGACTTTATTGGATCCGCCGCCTTTATATTGTTAGAAGTTCAGCTTTGGGCGGATCCGGTTCCGAAGTCTCCTGTTATTTTTCGGAGATGCCAATGAGCAGAGTGTTCTGGTGTTCCCAGCTCCGCCCCTCTATACCCACCTAACGACCTTTTCTGACACTTTTTGTTTACAAGTTAAAATCAGTTATTTTTGCTAGAAAATTACTTAGAACCCCCAAACTATAGATCATTTTTATCAGAGAACTAAGAGAATAAAATGGCGGTCGTTGCAATTTTTCATGTCACACTGTATTTGCGCAGCAGCTTTTCAAACGTAATTTTTTTTGGAAAACATTCACTTTAATAATAAATTTTGATGCAAAAAAAAAAAACAAGATATATAACCAAATTTAATGATAAATATAAAAGATGATTTCCCCCCGAGTAAATAGACACCCAACATGTCGCGCTTTAAAATTGTGAAGGCTCAAAGAATGGCGATACTTGTATACGGTATATAGATGAATATACAGTGCCTTGCGAAAGTATTCGCCCCCCTTGAACTTTGCGACCTTTTGCCACATTTCAGGCTTCAAACATAAAGATATAAAACTGTAATTTTTTGTGAAGAATCAACAAGTGGGACAATCATGAAGTGGAACGAAATTTATTGGATATTTCAAACTTTGGTAATAAATAAAAAACTGAAAAATTGGGCGTGCAAAATTATTCAGCCCCTTTACTTTCAGTGCAGCAAACTCTCTCCAGAAGTTCAGTGAGGATCTCTGAATGATCCAATGTTGACCTAAATGACTAATGATGATAAATAGAATCCACCTGTGTGTAATCAAGTCTCCGTATAAATGCACCTGCACTGTGATAGTCTCAGAGGTCCGAGAGAGCGCAGAGAGCATCATGAAGAACAAGGAACACACCAGGCAGGTCCGAGATACTGTTGTGGAGAAGTTTAAAGCCGGATTTGGATACAAAAAGATTTCCCAAGCTTTAAACATCCCAAGGAGCACTGTGCAAGCAATAATATTGAAATGGAAGGAGTATCAGACCACTGCAAATCTACGAAGACCTGGCCGTCCCTCTAAACTTTCAGCTCATACAAGGAGAAGACTGATCAGAGATGCAGCCAAGAGGCCCATGATCACTCTGGATGAACTGCAGAGATCTACAGCTGAGGTGGGAGACTCTGTCCATAGGACAACAATCAGTCGTATACTGCACAAATCTGCCCTTTATGGAAGAGTGGCAAGAAGAAAGCCATTTCTTAAAGATATCCATAAAAAGTGTCGTTTAAAGTTTGCCACAAGCCACCTGGGAGACACCAAACATGTGGAAGAAGGGGCTCTGCTCAGATGAAACCAAAATCTAACTTTTTGGCAACAATGCAAAACGTTATGTTTGGTGTAAAAGCAACACAGCTCATCACCCTGAACACACCATCCCCCACTGTGAAACATGGTGGTGGCAGCATCATGGTTTGGGCCTGCTTTTCTTCAGCAGGGACAGGGAAGATGGTTAAAATTGATGGGAAGATGGATGGAGCCAAATACAGGACCATTCTGGAAGAAAACCTGATGGAGTCTGCAAAAGACCTGAGACTGGGACGGAGATTTGTCTTCCAACAAGACAATGATCCAAAACATAAAGCAAAATCTACAATGGAATGGTTCACAAATAAACATATCCAGGTGTTAGAATGGCCAAGTCAAAGTCCAGACCTGAATCCAATCGAGAATCTGTGGAAAGAACTGAAAACTGCTGTTCACAAACGCTCTCCATCCAACCTCACTGAGCTTGAGCTGTTTTGCAAGGAGGAATGGGCTAAAAATGTCAGTCTCTCAATGTGCAAAACTGATAGAGACATACCCCAAGCGACTTACAGCTGTAATCGCAGCAAAAGGTGGCGCTACAAAGTATTAACTTAAGGGGGCTGAATAATTTTGCACGCCCAATTTTTCAGTTTTTTATTTGTTAACAAAGTTTGAAATATCCAATAAATTGCATTCCACTTCATGATTGTGTCCCACTTGTTGTTGATTCTTCACAAAAAATTACAGTTTTATATCTTTATGTTTGAAGCCTGAAATGTGGCAAAAGGTCGCAAAGTTCAAGGGGGCCGAATACTTTCGCAAGGCACTGTAGGTGAGGGTATAGATCATGTATAGAGGGGTATAGATCAGGTATAGGTGAGGGTATATATCATGTATAGGTATAGATCATGTATTTGTGAGGGTATAGATTATGTATAGGTGGGGTATAGATCATGTATAGGTGAGGATATAGATCATGTATAGGTGAGGATATAGATCAGGTATAGGTGAGGGTATAGATCATGTATAGGTGAGGGTATAGATCAGGTATAGGTGGGGGTATAGATCATGTATAGGTGAGGGTATAGATCAGGTATAGGTGGGGGTATAGATCATGTATAGGTGAGGGTATAGATCAGGTATAGGTGAGGGTATAGATCATGTATAGGTGAGGGTATAGATCAGGTATAGGTGGGGGTATAGATCATGTATAGGTGAGGGTATAGATCAGGTATAGGTGGGGGTATAGATCAGGTATAGGTGGGGGTATAGATCATGTATAGGTGAGGGTATAGATCAGGTATAGGTGGGGGTATAGATCAGGTATAGGTGAGGGTATAGATCATGTATAGGTGGGGGTATAGATCATGTATAGGTGAGGGTATAGATCAGGTATAGGTGGGGGTATAGATCAGGTATAGGTGGGGGTATAGATCATGTATAGGTGAGGGTATAGATCAGGTATAGGTGAGGGTATAGATCATGTATAGGTGGGGGTATAGATCAGGTATAGGTGGGGGTATAGATCAGGTATAGGTGAGGGTATAGATCATGTATAGGTGAGGGTATAGATCAGGTATAGGTGAGGGTATAGATCATGTATAGGTGAGGGTATAGATCAGGTATAGGTGGGGGTATAGATCAGGTATAGGTGGGGGTATAGATCATGTATAGGTGAGGGTATAGATCAGGTATAGGTGGGGGTATAGATCATGTATAGGTGAGGATATAGATCAGGTATAGGTGGGGGTATAGATCAGGTATAGGTGGGGGTATAGATCATGTATAGGTGAGGGTATAGATCAGGTATAGGTGAGGGTATAGATCATGTATAGGTGAGGGTATAGATCAGGTATAGGTGGGGGTATAGATCATGTATAGGTGAGGGTATAGATCACGTATAGGTGAGGGTATAGATCATGTATAGGTGAGGGTATAGATCAGGTATAGGTGGGAGTATAGATCATGTATAGGTGAGGGTATAGATCATGTATAGGTTATGGATCATGTATAGGTGGGGGTATAGATCAGGTATAGGTGAGGGTGGGTATATAGGTGTACATACAGTATACACAGTCCACATACATTTCTTCTACAGATTTAGCAGCTCCTTTATTCTCAGGAGGTGACGTCTCATTGGACAGATTGAGGCCTGGAGGTGAAATACGACACCGTCTATTGTACGGCGCTGCACACGGTGCTCTGCGTTTCCTAGGAGACCCGGCAATTTCCTTCTACAAAGGAGGTTTTTTTTTTTAATTGGATCTCCATGGAAACCCCCCGGGGACCCGCCGCTCGTCTGTCACTCATAACATGGGATTGCAGAGCATGCGCAGAGCTGGCCCAGT